>NW_023596818.1:16464269-16537919 GCF_011947565.3 Pollicipes pollicipes
TTGCTTCATCCCGGGTGGTCCTGATGATGCTCCCAGTAGCACTACGCATGCAAGCCCCCGAGAAGACACATCTGACAACGCCACGTCGAAAAACGACATACGATTCCGACATTTAATATCGACACCTCTCTCTCACCCCAGTCCCAAAACCCGGAAAATCCCCGCACAACGCCCCTGCCCCTGCCGGCCACCACGAGACACCGTGATGGGCGGGGTGCCGGGGGCCGGGTCGCCGCCGAGCCGGCGCCACCCCCGGGACGCAGCGGCCGGCGACGAACTGCCAGCGGCCGGCGCCAAGATCTGGCGACGGCCAGCGCGCACCGCTCGCCGAGCTAATCCAGGCGCGGCGCGGCGCGTGTGCCGAGCCTGGCAATCTGCACCGAGGCCGGCCACACCTGACTGGCGCCGATCGGTACGAGGCGACGCCCGGCGGGCGGGGCCGGCCCGGCCGTCGGGTGACGCCAGAGACACCGGCCGCCGGCCAGCGCACCAGCGCACCAGCGGCCAGCGGCCAGCGGCGTCCACGTATCAGCGGCGACACACTGCCCGCAGCCGGGGAGAGCGGGCCGCTGTGGCTTTTCTGGGGAGGTGTTAACAGGTTGTCTGCGGTTTTCACTTGCAAGGATGTACGTGTCTGATGCAGAGAAGAAACGTTGAGGAATGGACAGTGGCTTGTCTGGTGCCTGCTGCGGTTCGAAATAACTTAGAAATTGGTTCAAAGTTGGGAACGTGTGCATATGATGCAAACGTGTCGGGAACATATTTAGAAAAGCTGAGTAATCGTTGTCGCCGCCATGTTGTCTGGCATAAATCTGCCAGCGCCAGTGAGCTCATCCACCTGCAGCCGACTTAATCAGACCGTCGACAGCCCTGATACTGCGACAGGCGTCTGTCTGTCGAAGTGCAATCAACCCCCCCCCCCCCCCCCGGTCACCTCGCCAGAGCCCTGGCCCATCCCCAGCCCGCCGGCGCGCCGCCACCGCCGCCGCCGCTCGGGCCTCCTCTCCCGCCCTGACCGGCTGCAATGCCGGGAGCCGCTTCAAACGCCCATCCCGGCGGCAAGCTAAAGTACGCGATCGATTTGGCCCGGCGTACGCGGCGGCGATCCATAGCGGCGGCCGGCCGGCCGGCGGCGGCGGCAGAGATGAGGCGCAAACGCGAGCCTCTCTCCGGCCGCCGAATCAGAACAAACGGCGCACCGGGCTCCAGTGTTCAATACCCGGTAAAAAGCGGCGCTCTCATCGGGCGCATTGAGCCGGCCGCGCGCTCGGCCCGCCACCTACCGGCCGCGGCGGGAAGCAGGTCGGCGAACATCTTGCGTTTGTTGGCCTCGCGCCTGACGTACGCCGTCCAGTCGGCGCGCTTCTTGACGAACAGCGGCAGCGCGAAGTTGCGTACGGCGAACTTGCCGAAGAAGTGGTCGCGCAGCTGCGCCTGCTGTGGCGCCAGCGTCTCGGCGATGAAGCTGCGGTGGGCGGGGCTGCCGGCTCCCCAGAGGGCATCCAGGGCGCGAGAGCCGTGCTTGGAGCAGGCCAGCGGCACCAGCTCCTCCTGCGCGCAGGGCGTCGGTCAGCGGAGGGCGCGGGCTCGGGGTCCACCGGGGCGCGGCGGGAAATCAGAGACCACAGGCAGTGAGTGCACACGGTAAAACCAGCGGTGATGAGGGACACGCCTTCCTAAATGACCGTAGAAAAAAACTAGAAGCCTTAGTTCGATCTCAGCTGGCATTTGGGTCAGTGGCGCATAATATTTAGGCTCAACTTATATTCACTTAACCACCATTGTACACCACCATCAAGAAAAGAGCTTTTACCACCGTCTTGTCTCATTTATCACCGTATAGCCCTTATTACCGTGCTATGGTACGACGTTACAGCACGATCTAATCAGACGCACATCTCTACTGGTTATTATTCAAAAACACACACGTTCTCGAAATTCCACACATAATGCTAAAAACCAGCACAAATTTTCACACGATGGTGCCCCAAGGCAAACGCAGATTATTAAAGTTTAAGAATCACTGACTCAAAGCTTATTTCCCAGGTGACGGAGTCTGAATTTAAACATAATCGGGCATCTCATACAGATTTCCTGGCAGTTGCTGGTGTTCAGAGGATGACATTCTATGCGTCTACTGGTTCGATAGCTACCCTTCTCTGATCACAAATAATTACGCCGTGATCATGAAACCGTTTGCGTTGACAAAAAATAACATGGACCCCGTTGAAAACAACTATGTGCAATGTGGAATCAACAAATTTAGTTCAGATAGCCATACCAATAAGCTTATATCAAACCAAAACGCATCAAATACGTGCATTTTCCAGCTTGCAAGCCCCATAGCTCGGTATAATCCGCCATCACACTGTCAGGCGTCCACGTCCAGACAGAGTGCTCGGACAAACGCACCCACATAACGAACGCGCTACAACGAGCGAAAAGGGCTCGCTCCCATGTTTCCTTAGACCATTTTTCATCTTGTATACAAATGATGCGTCAGTGGGTAAGAATGTTATGTTGGAAGAGTACTATATCGCTTTCGCTTGCCTAATTTGCATTAGTAGTAGTGGGTCGCACGATTTTTTTTTTGGGGGGGGGCGGGGGGCTTTTGCAACAATCTCTGTAATCTCAATTAATTTAGCCTGAACCAAATATTATTTCACATGTATTACGAGAAGCTAAAAACTCTGAGCGCAAAAAGCCACGGCAAAAATACTCGTAATGGCTACCACCACTCCCTCGTGGTGCCCCACAAATAGCACCCATCCAAATTGACCAAAACTTTGCACAATTATCGCAGCGTGAGCGGAAGATGTTTGGTTGAAGATGATGGAAACTTTTTGTGTGCCCAGCACACAAAAAGGCACGAAATAATATAAGGAATGCTTCAAAACTTCACTTAGTACACTGAACACGATTCTAAGGCAATCTTAGCCCGCGCCTGGGTGACCGGTTGGATATACTGCGCTCGGGTGGGGATCAATTTGATCCCCCTAAGATCTCAGAAACTAAGGGGGCTAGAGACACCAAATTTGCAGGGCGTGTTGACCTGTACGTGAACGCACTTAGATCAAAATTTGAAGTTCCTACATCATGATCTTCAAGCCAAATAAGGTCAAACAATGTCAAACTCCAGGTTCGTGTCCAAAGTGCCCCAGAACCTTGATACCTGTTCTAAGCAAAAGGTTACATCCTTATTTAAGGTCAGTGGCCTTGTTTGGCTTTTCGAAGGTCATGGTGGCCAAATCATACAAGACTGCTTCAAGTTTTGCATTTGGATACGCGGCAAAGATTACGCTAGGCAGTATGGTCCTAAAAACAAACTGTTGACCTGGGTCATTTAGTGGGCTACACTGAACTTTAAAGTCCATGGAAGATGTATAACGCGGTCCCTGTTACTCATGAATTAAAACCGAGCATCAGAAACATCCATAAACTACAAGACCTAGGGTAATCAACACGTTGGTTTGGACCTTGGTCTGACCCCCACCACCCGATCCTAGGTTCATGGATTTTGTTCACTGAGTTGTTGTGCCGTCTAAGAAAGCATCTAAAAGATGCATGGCTTTGTCTTACACTCACTTGTTGCATCATATTGAAAGATACCCCGGGGAACGGACTTCGCTAATTCCATGACCTGACTTTGACTCACCGTAGGTCAGAGACCTTACGAGGTACATCTCATTTTCATACTAAACGATCCACTATTCATTCGTCTACAGCTATGCAAAATTTAGTGCGGCCACGCCGCGCCGTTCGGAAATCCTCCCGAAAAATATTCGGGGGGATCACACTGAACCACCTGAGCGCGTGTTAATCCCTTTGAAGTCAAAAGGTCGTTACTTAATATACATTCAGGCATCATTATGCGGAGATTCTTATTCTGCGTGACTTCAGAGCAGGACCTCAACGATAACCTTTGAACATGTCTTTCATAATGGCGTGAGCTAAGTGCACCTGCGGGAACATTATGTTATTAGAAACAGATAAGACAGCACTTATATCCGTATTTCCCGTAGAATAATCAGGAGAATGGAAATGTATATGGATTGACATTTCGGCTACATGCCTTCATGGAAACGAATATCAGTACTCACTAGTCAAAATCAGTCTACTGACATTCGTTTCGTTAACGACACGTAGACGAAATATCAACCTATCTAGTTTTCCATTTTCCTGGTTGTTCTAAGATGGTTCAAGCTATAAGTGCCGTCTTATCAAGATATCTTTTGGACGATATTTTGATACAACCGAAAGCGAAATGCTTATCGAGATCGAGTTAACGGCGGGGAATCGGAACATTTGTCAGCCCTCTGAGTGTTTTCAGCAAAGTTAACAACGAAAATCGCAGTCCGTTTCAAACAAAAAATATATCCTCATCCGTCCTGCGTTTCCCCACCCCAAGACGGCGCGGGCTGCCTCTACAGACCAATACTATACATCTGGTCCGCTGCATGCCAGAGCAGCTCTAACGACATCAGGAAGACCGGATGTCACAACGACTCACACTTCGAAAATACGCAGACCATTTGCAACTACACCCCACATCGCAATTGCATTCGCGGTACTTCATAAATAGCAGGTCAGACTTGGTAATTTCCACAGATGGATTCGGTATATTTGCACTTATTAAAGGTTTTGGTAACTGTGACCTAAGCGTTGCAATGCACACCTGCATATGTATTCGCAAGATAACGTCAGTAGCAGGCCGCGGTGCCATTTTTCCACAGGGATGCCTTGCGCGGACATGACAAAGCCTGAGCCAAGCCACCTACGAGCCAAGCCGCTCGGTTCGACCGTACAACTAACAAAGCTCCGTCACTGAGCCAAGCCACCTTACGCCTAACGCAAGCCGCTCGGTTCGACCGTACAACATAACAAAGCCTCCGTCACTGAGCCAAGCCACCTTACGCCTAACGCAAGCCGCTCGGTTCGACCGTACAACATAACAAAGCCTCCGTCACTGAGCCAAGCCACCTTACGCCTAACGCAAGCCGCTCGGTTCGACCGTACAACATAACAAAGCTTCCGTCACTGAGGCCAAGCCACCTTACGCCTTAACGCAAGCCCCGCTCGGTTCGACGTACAAACATAACAAAGCCTCCGTCAACTGAGCCAAGCCACCTTACGACCTAACGCAAGCCGCTCGGTTCGACCGTACAGTCTCAGTGACGGCCCCTCGGCCGCCCCGACAACTGCCAGACTCTCTCTCTCTCTCTGAGACTGCCAGACTCTCGGGTTGTCTCAACCGACCCCTGGTCTGGTGGTTCGTTGTGTTCGGCTTGTCGACCTTGATCGGCTGGGTACCACAGCTCGCAAACCGAATTTATGACGAGTAAGCGCCAAATGTAAGTAACAGCTGCGAGAAGCCCGAAGTGTCGTTAAGGCAGTTCTAAAAGCAGGCATCATCATCAGCGGCCACGAAACAGCCGGATATATCCGCGACCAATGGATAATACTGTCAAAATGTGAGAACAGAACTCACTTTAAATTCAAATTCAAGACAGACCTGAACCGCTCAAATTTCGCGAATGTTGCGAAAATGAATCTGTATTAGGCATGGCTGTTCGAATGGCTCCTTTTTCTGTCTTTGGGACGATATAATACATGGGCCGCATGAGCCAGACACGGTGCGTTATCGCTGCCTGCCACGCAACATTGCCAGCTGCCCTGCGATTCACGCCATGATCCTGATGCACTACATCCTGCGAGCTTGAGCTCAGGTGAACCCAGAACATTCAGTCTGTCCATGGGCTTCGTCCACGCGAGCCAAACAACTCCATTTAGGGTGTAAGTTTTTGTGTGGAACGTTTTAAGGATGTTCCTTGGCAGGAGCCAACGCGGTTTACATTCGGCGACGAAAAACCTTAGGCGCCACCCACTACAATCAACGCGAAATCCGCCAGTGAGATATCATCAGCTCGAACAGAATCCCTCCAGTTTAACGAACGCGCTGTGTGAAAGGGTGGGGCATGTTTTGACAAAATCCGACCACAACATGGCCGCCGCCAGAGTCCCGGACGTCGGGCTGCCGCCGTTGCCCAGACAACAGACGAAGCGTCTTCTTATCCTGCGGCGCCGGGTGCAGTTCTCACAAGCGTTTTGTTTGGTCCAGCCGACCACGCCCGAGAAGTGTGACCGCTGCGATGAAGCGTCCAGATGGTCACCAGCGACAGGGACAGGTCAGTATCGGGGTATTTCCCGAAATACAATATCCATAAGCTGTCTACGGCTACGAGATGGGAGGGACGGATGACAAGCGAAGAAAAATGGCAATGTGATTGGATTAATAGACCGGATGACATGGAATTGGTGCTTGATTCTAAAAACGCACGAATACCTTTATTCTGGACTCACGTTCTTCACCATTGTGCGTCCTGAAGTCGCCAAATTCCAGAGAGCAGCATAAATGTAGTCTCAAGGCAGTAATATCGCCCGTAGGTACAGTCATTTGCACAAGCATGGCAACACTGACACAATGATTGAGACCTTGCCAGGCCGTGGGTACATTAGGCCCTCCATATTTACATTGAGAACTCTCATAATACTGCGCACAGGCTGCTAAGACATACGTTTCCGTATACATACAACAAGCCAGATGAGCCGCGATTGTGCTGACATTTGTTGCAGTACGTATCGGCCGGGAAGGCTTGGGACGGCATGGGATGCGGCATGGGACGGGCGAGCCGTTGTTCAGTCGAGCGAGCTATCGATTCCAGTTATTTGCTGGATGAGGCAAACTTAAGCTAATAGAGTGCACAGCTTTGGGAATCCAGGTCAACGGGGTCGAGCAATGCGCTCGTTGGGAAGTCCAACTTTGATGAGTGTTTGGCAGGCAGAGGTTCATCGCTGTAAAATCTGCACGTCAATTTCACATCTCACCTGACTCGCAAACTGGTTGGCTATAGCTTGCTACGGCTTGGTGAATGCGACAACAGCATTACAAAAAATATTTTGGGTTAGACATCTGCTAAACAGGACTGGGCTACGCACTTGTGTGTTTTCATGACCCATCCTTTCTCGGTTCACACGGGAGCGAGCTGCATTCGAGACCAGGTTCGGCAAGGGTGGCATGCGCCGCCTGCCGCTAAACTGCCAACGCGCCTAAGCCTCGGGCAAATTTGAAATCGCTTCGTGATTTGTGGATGATACATTTGCATTCGTATTTGTACTGGCGCGCGGTAACCCAAACGAAAACGTGGCTAATGCTGCCCAGAATTACGTTATTAGATACAGACACACACTCACCATTGCGTGCAATTCCCCGACAACGCATACCAGAAAGGTAGAGGTACGCTAGTCGTACGTTATCCGGTCACGTGCGATTGGGCTACACCATTATACAGCTCATATCGCGCTTTTATCTGCCCTCGTTGCAAGATCCCACACCAGTTCTCAAAATACCCAAAGACGGGCAAATCCACGGCTTGTACCCAGCAGCACGTGAGTGGTTTCACATATTGATCCATACTAACAAATGCAACTTTTGCACGTTTTCTTCTAAACGAGGCCGTTGTTACGCAAAATCAGTTTGGGGGAGGACTAACCAGGGGAGGAATGACCATTCACACCACTAAAATGCACCAACCAATGGGGTTCTCACCGGATTTGGCCAAGTTTCTTTTGAAAAATGGGGATAGAGGTGGGGGGAGGGGGCATGGAGGGGGGGGGGGGAGAGCCTCTCCCGACTGAATAAGAAACTACACCCCAGTTCCCATGTCAAAACATGTTGGTCTCGTGTCGATGGTACACTGCACAGGGTCGTCGAGGTCTGAGCACCACTTCGACACGTGTTGTGCAGCTTTTCGCAGTCAACAAACTTTAATCTCCCGTGCTAACTGGATGACGAAAGTCCACATTTTGTTCCAGCTGCAGTGTTGCAGAGCAGTCACACCTGGCCGAACAGCCTGTACTCAAATGCGTAAAAATGTGTGGAACACAGCTTCTAAAGGATCCCAGGTTTGTTGCTGAAATCTGCATCAGTGGTGGTGCGGACTGCGATCAGTGGTGGTGCGAACTGCGATCGGTGACGGTGCGAACTGGGATTAGTGGTGGTGCAAACTGTGATCGGTGACGGTGCGGACAGGGATTGGTGGTGGTGCCAACTGCGATCGGTGACGGTGCGAACTGGGATCAGTGGCGGTGCGAACTGTGATCGGTGACGGTGCGAACTGGGATTAGTGGTGGTGCGAACTGGGATCAATGGTAGTGCGAACTGGGATCAGTGGCGGTGCAGAGTGCGATCAGTGGTGGTGTAAACTGGGATTGGTGGTGGTGCGAACTGGGATTAGTGGCGGTGCGACTTGCGATCGGTGGCGGTGCGAACTGGGATCAGTGGCAGTGCGAACTGGGATCAGTGTCGGTACGGATTGCGACCAGTAGTGGCAAAGATTTTCGCTTCTAGACGGCGTGACGGCCGGGTGGGGCCGACCCCAGATCAAGCTAAGCTGTAGCCCGTTCGAGCTGCCAGTGCTACTCCTGCTCAGCAGGACACGTACGGCACTTGGCTCGGCCCGCCACCTACTCCTGCTCAGCAGGACACGTGTGACACTTGGCAAGGTCCGCCACCTCGCTTGATGGTAGGTTAGCTCGATGGGAACATTTGTGAAAATCTGGATGACGAAAGTGGGAAAAGTAGCCGACAAGTGTCATGAAACAACACTAGGCAAGGAAAGCAGGAAGGGTGCCGATGGTGTAGTAGTTATCGCGCCTGCGGAACTACTGCGCGTGGGGGCAACCAGCAGTAGGGGGTTCCATTCCCCGCGGTGCCCGCCCTTCCCGCCAGGGTGAGAGGCAGGCGGTACCGTATAACCTCAGCAGCTGAGCGCGTCATAAAGCCCCAATGACACAAACACACGACACACACAAAGCGGGCATATATTAGATCCTTCTGGCTCCTGACTTGATAAATGCAAGCCGATGTGCTTAATCATTAAATGTCAGCAAAGGCTGGGCTTTGAAGAACTGCCAAACTGGGAGCACCTACCAGTGACAAGTCTGAAAAAATCGTCGTTAGCTCCGTAAACGTTCTGTGGCTGCAATTACAGAGTTTCGGGCAAAGCAAAGTGACGCAGGGGCAATGTGCATCGTCCCAGTGAAGTAAAATGAAACACAACGAGATGAATACACCCAGTGTCTAAAAATCGGAATAAATACTTTTGCAGCAAAATGCACATCCAGTCTACGTGTCAGTTGAATGATGAACGAAAGAGCGCAGCTGGACAACATCAATGCTCAATAGTCGTCTCAGTGAAAACGGTGAGGCAAATACACTGAATTACTTGTTTCAAAAGAAAAATCGTCTCCCGCCAAGTGGCCATTTCATCACGCGAGCCATGATCCCGTACTTTTCAGCTGTCCAGCATGCCAACAATGAAATGTATGATTATCCGGCTCTTCCTTCACTTCAAACTTTATCAAACGATGCGCTCTAGGCGTTGGTGTACGTTGTAGCTGTAGTAAAGCACGCAAAAACATTTAAGTTTGGCGCTGTAGGCCACTGATGGGTTACGTGGAAACGGCGTGAGCGCCTTCCGTAACACGTGAGTAAAAATATCGCGCGATCGTCGGAGGTTTCACGTGATTTTACAAAATCAAAGGTAGCTCACAAACATCGCGTGACCGAGCGATGCGAGCACTACAGGCAGCGCACAACAGAAGTCGGCGATTTCCGTTTCCGAACGAGTTCTTGGCTGGCAAGCTGATTGAGGTCAAGGGTTTTCAGCCTATAACAGCCACGATCTGAGACAGTGCAGTGTCGATCGATTCGCTGTCACTCACAATTCGCTGGTTAGGAAAAGCATTGGTAATGTCGTCCGTTCCCATGCGTTGCTTCTTTGCTCAGTTCATCCCACTGTTAAGCATATTCGGTTCTCAATTTTCGGTCTGATTTTCGTTCTCGGTTTTTTCAGTTTCGATTCAGGGTATTACGCATGAGCAGCCATTTACTCGTGAGCCACACCAAAGATGATCGTTGAGATGTCTTATCAAACATTGCAACACAAGGGCTTGTTTCGCCACACGAACAAGCGGCAATGCCAACAGCAATAGCTCCGCCGTAACGACATAACATTGACTGTGTCTCAGCAGCATGAAGTGGATCTCACCTAGCTGAAGCGTAGCCAGAAGTTTCCCCGCGAGGGGAGGGTTAATGTCATTTTTTTCGAAATCCTACCGTTTTGGACGTAACCTCACGGTTCAGAAGCCATGGCCACGGTTCGCCCCCCCCCCCCCCCCCGCCTTTGGCTACTATATATTCTTAAGTTGTGGTTCATGTCCACTTTTTTGCACGAAGAGCTGGCACCAATGTCTTTTTCACCTGCTTTAAAAATGCATACGAAAAATGTCTCCCTGCTCAAGACCAAAACACAGCCATCTCTCTCGCTTGTGCCGGTACCGGCCGGGCTGGAATTCATGGCAACGATCGTCGCAACCGTTGAGCCCGTTGTATGTGCAAATTTCACCGCAGCCGTATGTGCTGTGCATATAACCAAAGAAATGCGGACAGGCAGATGGATATACGGACAGACGTGCGCTAGGAAATTGAGAAACATGAGAAACTGTTAGAATTACATGATTTTCTGTTCGAAAATCATAGGGGGAAACTGTTGGAATTTGGCTTTAACTCCCATGTATGGCGCACGGTAAAACGTTTGAGAAAAAAACAACCACCGGGAAATGTTGGAGATAGACACCATTCACCAGCATGATATTTACAATTCTTAGAAAGCTTACTCACCTGAATGCACATTTTTATCTTTATAGGCTGTCCATGGTCTCCAGCCTCATGACAAGCAAAGCAGAGGTCATTTCGGGTATACCATATTCCAAATAGAAACAACAGCAGCCTTCCGGCAACCTTTATCTTCGTAACCACGCTAATTCAAATCAACCATGCGCAAATAATATCGGATGGTGCCAACGACAGCACACCACGTACAAAGATCGCCAACAAATACTTTGCCGACTCGAAAGCAGGACAGGTGATCGGTGAAGTCTCAGTGTCAACCTTCTCGTGCGTAGCCCTTGAAAGGGCCGACTGACGGGAATGGAGGGTCGGGAGAAGACAGTAGCGTGCCAGTTTTTTTTTTACTGAATTCCATATGGGCATCTCGCTAAAGCTGTACTGGTAATCTCCATCCCTGTCACCAAACAGGTGTCACGAGCCATGTGTTTTCCCTCGCCTTTCGTGACGTTTGCAACCAAATGGGGAAAACGCTAGTGAAGTCTGCACCGACTACAAGCTCGATGGCCACTGTTTTCCACAAGCGGAACAACTCCCGATTCAACAGTACCTTCAGTATCTCCAACAGACGTGTTTTTGCCCTTGTCTCCCATGTGCTGTGACGTCACGAGTGCGTCAATCACGTGGCTTCCGGCGGGCGACTGGAGGACGGCCACTAGCTGATCGGCGCGCAAGCTCAGGAAACTCGTGATCAGCTGGCGGGCACAGCCAAGTGACGTCATCCAAGTGTTCCTTTAAGATGATAATGAAACACCAGATTGATGAGGTTTCGAAGGCCTTTCAAAACCGCACGTTTTAAAAGGTATGAAAGCGAGCCAATAAGGCAACTGGTGTGTACGGCAGGATTTTGGCGCGGTCGACAAGTTCACGATAAACAGGTGGTTGAAGAAAGTATCATGACATGCGTCTGACATTTGGGAAAGCAAAGCACCGCACCATCTAACACTTGCCCAAATATTACCAACACTCGCAAGCTTCTCTGAGATCGGGCGGTCACAACGCAAACCGTCAGCCACAATCACAGAGCCGCGCCTGGCAGCACATCGCATCTGGCACCGCACCTTGGTCGGCTTGGAGAACTTCAGCATGGCCTGAAGCAGCAGCGAGCCGTCCATGGCGATCTCGACGGACGCCAGGCGACCCTGAAGGCGCTGGAACTCTGTCCAGGTGGTGCGGTACAGGACGCAGGGGGCCAGCTGCGGCGCCCGCTCCGCCGACTCGCAGTCACAGAGACGCGCCGCCAGCTAAGGCACGCCGGGGTCAGGCGGGGTCAGATCAGGTCGGGCGGGGTCAGATCAGGTCAGGCGGGGTCAGCTCAGATCAGGCGGGGTCATGTCATTTCAAGCGGGGTCAGACCAGGTCAACCGGGGTCAGATCGGTTCAGGCGAGTCAGATCAGGTCAGATCAAGTCGTGCGGGTCAGATCAGGTCAGGCGAGGTCTGATGGGATCAGATGGGGTCAGAAAGCGGTGGCAGTGAGGTCCGACGTTAATATGAGAACCACTCGTGACGCATTACTAAATCTTAGAACACGGGGATCTGTGCCCGAACACAACGCAGTGGCAGCTGGCCTGGTAAGGTTGACCTGGCACTGGCCGGCCGTGTCTCGGCATCGCACGTTTTGAAAATATCTCTAAGCATACCTGGCTGATAAAAAATGACTCGTGTTATGCATTATAAATGGTCTTAACACTGCGCTCGATAAAGAATGCTCTTGTGGTTCAGCTCCAGACATTGCATCGTGCATTTCACCCTGACCTAGCGAGCCTGGTGCCTGAGCCACGCTCCACCCCAGTTGGACCCGGCGACTAACCCAGCCCTGGCCGCCCTCACCTTCATCAGCCGGGCCTGGTGGCTGTGGAGCCGCACACAGGCCAGCGCCAGCGCCGTGGGCACGCGGGTGGTGGTCCACCAGCCGGTCGCTGGATCGGCCTCCAGCTCCTCTAGCACCGACTCCAGCTGTCGTCGGGGGGGGGGGGGGAGTCAGTCGTGCGGGCGAAGGCAAAGAGCCCACTCTCCTGATTCGGCGGGGGGGGGGGGGGGGGGGTGAGACAGTGCAAAACCGTGGCGCGAGATGCGGAGATCGTGAGAACACGACAACATTGCACGTGGATCAGATCATGTTAAGCAGACAGCACTATCACAAGAAAGCCGTTTTCGAATCACTGCCCTTTATCATTCTGCGGCTGAACCGAGCCTCGTCAAGTCACGAATATGTTAATCCACCTCGCATGGGAATTGTTCGCCCAGCAAACACGACCATACACCTTTTATGACGAGCCACAGTAATGACGCCCGACTCTTGAGTACGGGCTACACACGCAGGCACTGGTGCATTCGGGTACTTGAGGCACCGCAAATACTGGCCAATTCAGTGGATGGACGGCTTTGTCTGGGCGGCTTACACTTTGCCAGGCTTTACCACTCGGTGACATGGACACTCGTCTCCAAAGGAGTGAACACCTTATTTCACTACTGCTGGAGTCCCAACGCTGCGGGTGCCGCGAATTTAAGGCAAAAATTTTGAATAGGTTCATGATTACCATGTGAGACCGAGAAAAACTACGTGCGTTAAGTATGGGGAATATGAAGTCATCGCGCTAAATGTTTGTGGCAGATGGTCACATATGACAATTAATCGGTCGATTTCAAATTATGTGACAGGGAGCAGTCAACTCACGGGTTGCAATCCAAAACTGGCAGACACATAGGGAGAAACACCAAGTACTAATTTTGGAAAAAATTTGATTGTCGAAGTAAACACCCACCGCCAGCTTACACCCTGTGCTCCGGTTTAACTCTAGCTGTCATGGCACTGCAAGCAAGGTTGCCCATCCAGCCCGTCTTAACAGCACCTAACCAAAGTTACGTATGATTATGGACAGAACAATAACAAAAAGCCTTGTGGTGTCTTAAAATAGAGTATGAAAAACAGGGCGACAAAACACACAAATTTAGATTCCACTTGAAAACATCGTATCATATCTGGTCGTTATTCCTTTCACAATCATGAGCTCGAGATTCAGCCTTGCCGCTTAAAGGGAATGTTTCACATCTGAAGATATTGAAAAGCAAGCATCAGATATGATGAAGCAACCTCACCTATAACTATGAACATACTTTTTACGTGAAAAAGACTGGTTTAGACAGCACAACTCTCTGTTTGGAAATATGCTCCTCGATGCGTCATGGTTTGATTACGTCATCGTATCTTGCACAACATTGATTAAGAGAAAATTGACACCAGTGTCTGAAAATCCCGCCCACGAAAACCAGATACGAACGCCTCGACAATTTCATTTTTTTGGCTTTGATCGCCCCATGACTTATGGAACGGCAGGATTTGAATGACGTTATTCTAACGCCACTAATGCCAAAGTGACCTTGAAATAATCTTCCCAATGTACCCTTCCTTATTTTCGCGGGCGCGCGGCCCAGAAACTAGAGGGCTTTGCAGGGCAGGACTATGAACAGCACCAAAAGGTCTTTAAGATGGCTATTTCAGTTGAAAACCCCATATAAATGTGGAACGTTCCCTTTAATCTACCGGACTTTGTGTCGTTCCACCGGCCCACCCTGGCTCGGTCAGTCACGTTCAGGACGGACTTATATTGTCGCAACCATTAATTACGGCGTTATGCAGTTTCCAAGAACAGATAGCACGACCATCCAAAAGTTGTGGTCTAAAATTTCAAGGCGTTTGCATGCCAGCGGTTTATTGGGAGCAGTTTGCTGACAGCGCCAAGAGGTTTCGGCCCCTCCATTCGAATAACCTGGTAAATGTGACATTTGTAACAAAGTGAGAAGCAGCGACAGCGATAATCAAATCATACAGATGGCGGTCGCTCGCCGATACCCCCGCCGTCTGACCCGACCACCTGGACCAAAAGCTGGCGAGCGGGTACGGAGACGCGCCACAAAACTGGCTCTGCTTAAAAGCGCGGAATACCGTGTGATCGACCTGCCAGCACTGTACTACAGACGGCGCCGAGCGGATGCGATAGCTGTTTACCGGCTACTCGATGAACCGGTTGATCTTCTCCCGGATGACTTTTTCACACTAGTCACAACTCGTGCTACAAGGGGACATTCTTGGAAGCTACAGAAACTGCACGCGGTCATCGGGATCAGGAGAAATGACGTCAGCGTCCGAGTCATGAAGGCCTGGACGAGTGCGCTCTTTTACTGGGAGTGGCGTATTTGTGAACAGTGAACCGGTTCAAAGCGAGCCTTGATAAACAGCGATCCTATCTGGGGACTGGCCTCTCCATTCACGGCTAGCGCCCAGGAGTCTGGGCAACGGGACGAATCGACAGAGCCGGGCTCTACAAGTTATCTGACCTTAACGGCGCCGTGCCCAGCATCGTACCGTATCACAAAGGAGCTGCAAAGTGAGGAGAGAAGGACGCATTTTGACGGCGGAGAAAACGGACAATCCCACAGGGAAGCGTCGGTTGATATGCGTCGCCGACCACGCGCATTCTAACGTAGTCAATAATCGACCCGTTTTGGCGTTTTTAGGGTTGATGTCAGACCTCCGAGATCAGAGCTAATAAATGCTTGCAACTAACCGTTGAGCCGTTCACGATCATATTGCTGGCCCCTGGGACCCACCGTGCATGACACCGAATAGGGCCCATGGTCGAAATGTCTGTAAGCAGCAGCCTGGCTCCCTCGCGAGTTACTTCCACAGCACGGCCTATAGGCCATCAGCCAGGATCAACGCGGCCACCGTAACCCACCGTCTCGCTGGCTCGCCGTAACACGTACACGACGTGCATGTAGTGGCCAAACGTACACATGTACTGCGAATTCTAAGACAATGATCGACCCAGTAATGAACCAGGCGCGCCAGTAAGCGGCCGGGACGCGGTCGATGCCACCTCTTGGAGAGTCGAGATCGAACACATGCCGCTGTGGCGTAATCCAAGGGAGAGCGTAATGGCCGAGAGTTTAGCGCCTCCAGCTCCTACGCGGGGGTCGGGGTTCCGACCCCGGTTGCGCCATGGCTCCTCAACGTTGTGAACTCTGTTACTGACGCTCCCTAAAACGATGAGCGACGACGTGCGTTGCGTCCCTCCGATAAAATTGCGTGAAACGAGACTGGGCCATACAAATTACCGCGCATTCAGCCCACTGCCCCGTGACCATTATCTCAAGAAAACTATCTGCGCTTTTCGCAAGATCTTTGTTTAGCTACCGCAAGCACAAATAGCTGAAAACACTTGCAAGCTGCGTTCGTAGTCCAAACTGCCTAATGTGGGCACACTATTACGGTCCACATTTACATAGAACGAGTTTTGACCTGGGCACGCGAATGCTGCATCAGTGCGCATCTGCATGTTGAAATGATGAAAGCACAGAATTCACAGCGAATTGATTAGACGCACTGATATGGGTTCGAGTCCTTTCGCGGCCGAGCCGCCTGGTTACCAGCCACGTGTCGGAAGGTCGCTCCTCGACTGTTCTCAGCGCTTCTCAAGGCCTACCGTGAACCAGCCCATTGGCTTGCATGGGTAAGTTCCTGAGTTTCGGCATCACTTACACGGTAATTGGGAACTCCCGCGTTTGTTGCCACTCTGCTCATTCCTGGATACAAGGCGTCTACTGCTCCACATTGCAAATTCATTAGCCTTTCAGCGCCGTTCAATGTAACGTGAACTTATTAGTGAATATTTACTTCGGGGTCAAAGTTGTGACTTCTGCAATTCGGTCACGCACCCAAGCCCACCACCACAAACACCAACCCACTCACCACAAAAAGCCTGTGTGTCGTTAGATCGGTGAATATCGTGGGATCAGTTAGAGCGCACGTCTTAAAACGGTCTCTTAATCGTGTCCTTTTGCATCTGTAAAATTGTCATTAAATGCCTTGGGCATTCTCGTTCCGTGTAAACTGACGTAACGGAACAGTCAATCTAACACCGGAATGTGTTCAGAGCACTCCTGATTGATCCCACACCGGGATGTGCAAAATGATCCCGATCAGATGCAGTGCACCAACAATGCTGTCTTTAGGCGCCCTAATGTCTTCACTAATTCAGTGTCCATCGGGTACCCAAGGCCTAATCCCATATTTGAGCTAGACAGACTTTGAGCGACACGACTCCAGCAATTCAGGGTGGTCACAATTTAACCTCGAAAGAACCGAAAAGAATGTATCACAGCGTAGTTACTTCCAATACGACCTTTGGTAGCAATAATAAGGTGTGCCAATAGTTGCAGTGGTTAACGCGTCTGCGATAACCACTGCGCGTCTGTGAAACCAGAGGTACAGGGTTCGATTCTCCGCGGGTACCTACCCTTCCTGCCAGGGTGAGAGGCAGGCGGACGTCATATAGCCTCAGCATATGAGCACGTCGTAAAGCCGCAATGGCACCGTAGCAATAACAGACACTTTCACTACGACCCCTGCCAAACATTTTCCATATGTGTACTTACAGCTTCGGCACCAGGGCAAGCTTCCACCAGTCGCTGGACCGAAATCGACGACACATTTTCCTGCATCAGGGTCCGTAACCGGCCTCGGTAATATTTCCTATATAGCTTCTGAAATATGTCTTCCTCACAGCTCACTAACGCCGCCTCGAGGACCCGCAGCAGACTCTCGTTTTCGAACACAGATGGCAGCACTGTGGGGTCCTCTGGGATGGAGCCACCGAAGTACAGCTTGCTGAGGCGCTTGATTAATTTTCTGCTCAGTTTCAGCATAGGTAGCGTGTAAAGGATGTTGAGAACCAGTTGCACAACAGTCGAGAAGTTCTGATCAGCTAGACACTCTGCAATGAGAAGAGAATGTTCAGGGTGCAACTGTCACATACAAAGTTTGGGAGTACACATGACTGAAAACATTTGGACAAGTGGCAACCACACAAAACATTAAAACACCCTACAGTGACAGCAGCTTAAAGGTGCACTCATTGCCTCAGTGGAACAGTGTCATACCTCCCAATCCCTCCAGGTTTTTCACCGCCTTCGCCATCTCCACGAACTTCTCAGTGAAGCTAGGTGGCGTCTTTTGCTTGTCTAGCAGCACGGGCTGAGCATCACGGCTCTTCCAGCGCTGCTGCTGGCTGCTGCGGCTGCGCGTCAGTTGCTGAGGTGCCCGGCAGCCAGCCAGACACTCCAGGCAGGTGCGCAGCACATGGGAGCCATACTGGTGGCCAGCCAGAGCTGGGAGGCGTTCCTGGAGCTGCTCGGCAGATGTTAGCACCCATGTCTCCAGGTCGCTATGGAGGCTTGATGTCCCTGCCTGGAATATAAGTGGAATGAGCATGTTACCTGATGTCAGTATGCTACCTTTATACCATAGCTAGAATAATTATAACTCTCTTCATCCAGCAAGGATGATTAGTTCATTATCTTGGTTTTCCTTACAGAGCAGGTAGAATTGCATGTAATATTACATAGAAACATAAGATTACTACACACTGCAAACATCATAAGTGCTTACCTGTACTCTGCATGTCATACTTAGGAGAAGTGTCTGTAGAACATGACTGGCAAATTGGTCTTCACTTAGTTCTGTGATGCATTGGTAGAGTGCAGCAGCAAATGGCAACAAAGCTTCATCACTGACAGTTGGAATCAGTTGCTCCACAATCTGGGAGGCCAAACTGTTCTTGACAAGTGGTACTTCTTCTCCACTTGTCTGGGAGAACACATTCTGGATGAACAGCTCTGAAATGATGGTGTTTAATTAAGAAATTAATTTTGAAGTCTTTCAAACACACAGCAACAAAATGTACTAAGCATAGGCATCCAGCAGGTTATGAAAAAGGAAAACTTATCATTTCTCATCAAATATTTACAAAATAAATTGCTGTAAAGTAAAAAGAAATAAATAAAATTGCCCATTCATAAGACATGTAGAATATCTTTCTGTAATTTATCATCCTTCCCCTCCTCTCCTGGCAAACCACTGGTTACAGTGGGCATACCACTCCCTGATAACACTGTGATGAACATGATGTAAATATGTCTAGCAAATAATTAAGCTAGAGGTGGGATGCAAAGGCAGGTCAGGAGCTTGCCCTGATAGGAAGCTAACAGTACCCAGTTTTAGGCTTGCACAATGGAAAAATAGACTTAAGCATGATTTGCAACCACAGCTAAGCATGATACTATACCCTCCAGCCCCCCATCTCCCTGTCATGGTTTGGTTTAACATTATCATCACAACCCACCCTTTACTTCCAAACTCAACATGCCATGTGGATGGCCCCTAAAGTCTAGCCTGATTCACTTATGCCATGAGACTCTAATAAAATGCATTGAATGCTAAATCATTTATGTTAATTAAAAAACATACATAATGTTAAGCTGATGGCAGAACTTTACATCAAATCATTTTCTGGCTATCTCAAACAGTTCAGATTACTACAGGAATCCTATAATATGCTTTAGGAATTTCCAACAAAATGCCAATTGCACAAGCACAGCCAGGTTGATCACCCATGCTTATTAACTGAGTTGAATGTTCTGAGCAGATCAAACAACACACTATTCATTACAGGGTTTACACCAGTGTTCTTAAACTGTGCATACAGCAAGTACAAGCTACAGAGCATAGCTAGATTCCCCAACCTTAATTGTAGTTATGTGATAATCAAGGTTAAAAACACTTGCTACCTTTATCTTCAGGGTCATCAAATGGCTTGTCCAACTTGTCCTTGGCTTGAATGAAGAACTCTAAGGCATCTTTATGAATTTGTTCTCCACGTATAGCATCCCACTTCAGGAAGTATTCACTCTTGGTCGTGTCCCAGGCTGCTGGTTTCCTCCTTCTATGGCCAGGCTTTGCTGCCATCACAGGCATGGAACTGAAAAGTTACTGAACTAAACAAATAACACTCCCCAAAGCTAACGCTCAACTGAGGGATGCCCCCCGAATTCAATCGCACTTGTACGCATGCCAAAGTATCGCACACGAGAATTTGAAGCAAGTGCGTCTCATTTGCAGCCACGCTCAAAGAGGCAGTCATATTAAAACACTAGATTGTTAAAATAAAGGGAGCGTATATATCGACTCATGAGGTTTCAACTCATCCAAATACACCAGAGATTAGAAGAAAGATTAATCGACAGAAGCATGGCTGGAAAATTAAAAATGGGATGAAGATGAAAGCCAGACATCGTGGAATAAAATTCATGATATAGTATTGTATTTACAGACTTCAAGAGCTTTTCCTGGTGACACAGCGAAACAATCTGGTCACCTGAGAGAACTGGCGACAATCGCAATGAATGCAAATTAGAATAAGTAACTTAAGTAGCAACAAACTACAGCATATTTCAGCCGATGCGCAAAATTCAGAAAGGCTTTTTTATGCAGCCAAACTAAAATGAGGCCCGCGCTCATCAATGGGGTACCATCTACGATCTATGAAGAGCGAGGCACGCGCGTGCGAGAATAGATTCGTGAATGTTTTCTTATACGGTCCGTAACATGCTGGTCCCCGGATGTTCTGGGACAGGGACGAACACACTCTCCCCAGTTCCACAACAGCGGCATCTGGTCACTGCTACTACAGATGGCTTCGTGTGTGTGGCCTTTTCAGAAGTTCGGTTATAGTATGGATGTTTTCAGATGTGCCGACAGAATGGTCGCGCCGTTTACAAGCTTGTTTATTCACACACATAATGGGGCTTGCAATTTGTTTTTTTGTCGATCATATCACGGTAAAATATTTTGCTCGTCTAATGGTAGAAACGGCCAAGCCTGTCGTAACTCGCCAGAGTCAAGCGCGATGTTTCCATGGACAAAATGGACGATGAAACTAAACATTCGCAAATGACAACTTCTTTGCGTCGCGCCGACTGACGACGAGCTGCACTCTGTGCACGTTTTCAACCCCACGAATCACTTTTCTCCAGTCATTCGACGTGCACATTAGCGTAAAACAGCCAAGGTAAGACAGCACTAGACAGGCTCGGCACTAATTCCTTTCACATAAAATGTTTCTCACCCGTGCACTGCGATCCAAGATCGTCCACTTGTATGGCAATATGACTGCAATATTTCGACAAACCGATTAATCCCCACGTCATCGAGCCGAGCTAAAGGTGCGCTGAGCATCGCCACCAAAGCTTAGCGCGTGCTCGTGTTAAACTGACTGAAGTAGGCCTCGGATGGCACGTTGGTGTACACATGTTTATCAAACATCTGCCTCTTTTTCTCCTGCTCCAGCGCGAGCAGCCTGTTCTCCTTCGCCATCTGTTCTCGAATCTGTCGCTCGGCGCGGCCCTGCTGGCGGTCTTTGAGCATGCCCAGCCGCGCCTGGGCCAGCACCTTCTCTTCCCAGCGCTGCTGCTCCTGCTGCTGCAGCTGATGGCGCCGGCGGTCCTCCTCCATCTGGCGGTGCTGCTCTAGCTTGAGCCGGGCGCGCTCCTCCGGCAGCAGCCCCTTGTAGCGGTCCACCTGCACGCGTCGCGAGCCCAGCGACGAGATGCCAACATACGGCGTCTCGGTGAGGAAGTCACCATAGAGCGTGTTGCGGATCTCCGCCATGTTGTCCTCGGCCTCGTCCTGCCGCTGCGCCGCCTCCGTCTGCTTCTGCTCCACCGCCAGCGCCTGGTTGATCTCCGACGTCATCTGACGGCACGGGCGGTACCGGGTTGCGGGGCACGGCTGGGGAAGGTGTCTGCTGCACACCCCGCGCGATTCGCTGCGGACTGGTGAAACGTCACATGTGGGTTTCGCATTACCGGCTAAGTGCCACTGGTACATCTCTTCGTGTTGGAATGTAATGTAGCGTATCGTCGGGACGCACCACCAGCGTGTTAAGAAGGGGTGCGATAGGGTTTCGCTCATGTCTGCATTCAAACCTTTCATGCTGCAAGAATGTCTCTCTCTCTCTCTCTCTCTCTCTCTCTCTCTCTCTCTCTCTCTCTCTCTCTCTCTCTCTCTCTCTCTCTCTCTCTCTCTCTCTCTCTCTCTCTCTCTCTCTCTCTCTCTCTCCCTCTCTCTCTCTCTCTCTCTCTCTCTCTCTCTCTCTCTCTCTCTCTCTCTCTCTCTCTCTCTCTCTCTCTCTCTCATCTGCACAACTAGATACATGTGTCTCACCTTTCGCACTGCCTTCCTGCACTCATCCTCCGCCTTCTCAGCCGCAATAGTTTTGGCGTTCAGCTCTCGCTGGCGCCTCACTTCGACGCCGTCCGCCACCTCCTGCTGACTTTTGGAAGCTTTGTTCTCAGACAGCTGCGCGCGCAGTTGCTTCTCCCACTCCATCTCAGCCTTCTTGTGGGCGATCTTCATTGGCCTCTCATCCTTACCCAGAGCGAATGGTCCGTCTGGCGGGCCGGTGGTTTTTTCGAAATTGTTAAATTTGTATACATATTTCGGGTCGTTCAGGTCGAACTCTCGTTCCTGCTCTGGGCGTTGGTATTCCGATCGGAAAATATTCTGTTCAACATTCAAAGCTCTTTTCAAGCGGCACTCGTCACGCTCTTTCAACTGAGCCAGATAATCGGCCTTTAGCACCGCTCTTTCAAACGCTTCGTCTCGCTGCTTGTCGCGCTCGCGTTGCTCTTTTTTCAACTGGACTTGCCGATTTATTCCCGGCAAATCCAAGCCAATTGTGCGCTTTTTTGAGTCAAAGATCGCATTTTTTCGCAAATCTTCGGAACGCTTTCTGCGTTCGATGGTCGCAAAGTCGCGGTATTCCGGAGCGAGGTAGCTCCCGTACACCATCACTGAAGGACAGGAGCGCCTTGCGTCTGCAACACACCTGCAAGAATTAAATACTTATATCCTAAGTAAAACAGCAACCAATCGATGTGCATCTGACGCAGGAGCACGGAGCTTAGGAAGCCTGGTGACAAATTTGGTTATGTCACTTATCTTACGAAAGCATCTCTTGCTGTTCTCAGTGGCAAAATTTTGACTACAAATCACTAGTACAGCAGTCTTTCTTACCTGTATTTCAAACCAAATCACGAACTCGTTTTCTTCGATCGTTCGAGGCGCAGCAACAATTTCAGTTTACTACATTTGCCGCGGCTCCAAGCGCAGCCAAACAAGTACGGCTTGCGGCTATTATTCTGCCTCTATTCCATCTGGTTCCATCCAAGCAGTTAAAGGTACCACGATCGTGAGCTTGGCATTATTGATATCGCGTTGTCATGACAACCACGTCAGTGGCAGGCCGCCGGCAGTGGTGGAAATTAAGGCGACGGATGTACCTATTTCATGGAATGAAGGCCTGGGGGGGGGGGGGGGAGGAAAACGCTCACCATGTCCTCAAACTGAGCTCGCACGAACTAACAAATGCAGAAACATGTGGCAAGCCACGTTTATTTTCTTTGTGAGAGGTCTTGCATTACATTAAAATACAACAACCAACTAGGAAGCAATAACAAGGATTTTTCTGAGCCAAGAAAGGTACGATATGAATAAGAAAATAGCCAAAAGCAGTAAATCGCAGTATGAGTCAGAAACAGGGCTCCATAAGCTACACTACAACACCCTTCATACCCAAAACCAACCATTACCAACAAAAACAGCGAGCATCAACAAAGTCCCAAACTTAAATTTCCGTAGGCAAAGGAACTTTTCATAAATGTGCACTGAAGGAAAAATAAAACCTCAAGAGCATCAGCTCAAGAGCATCAGTAGCCTCAAGAGCATCAGCTCCACAGGTTGCAGTGATCCTGAAAACAAACTGGTGCTCTTCACAGCATGGGCATCCAAACTGTGTTTCTATGCATGGCACAATCAGAGCGTTGTCCCAACACATCCGCAACGAAATCACGGAAGGTGATGAGGGCGCTTTAAATCATGCTATAAAACTTGCATGACTCAGCCGCGGTTCTGCGCAAAACAACCAAGACGGCCAATGAAGTAGAAAGGAATAGGCACTCGCAAACGCACGCGAAGTTTTCCGCGATACCGTCCAAATCTCAGTGCGAATCTTCAGCTGAAGACTTGCTTCGCAGAGCAAATTCGGCTGGATCCAGACTGCCAAAACATCCCTGAGGCATGAGGCCGAATAGCAGTGCCTGCACTCGGGCGATCACAGCGCCGCCCGCGGCCGGCGCCGGAACTAGCCTCCAGAAGAGCAACAACCTAAATCACAATCGAGATTTCGCTGTCGGCATGGCACGATGGAGGCAAGTGGCGTTACGCGAGCTGCGTGACGATGTCGTTGCCCACGTCCATCGTCTGGTCGTCCACCAGCACGATGTCAAACATGTCCAGGAACTTCGCCAGACGCTCTTCACTCTGAAGGCAAAGCAGTGTTGGGTTTCAGCAGGCAGCATGGGCTTAGTGAGAATGACGCTACTTCCCCTCTTCCCTGGGAGTATACTATGATAGCAGTAGATGGTATTATTTTCTATCCAGCACACCATCCACTGTGCCACCCTTCATCTGCAGTTTTAACAGCACTACCTGTATCCTCATTCTGTGATGTACTTTGCTCTCATTCCGGCGTAGGTGCGCAGCATTAGGTGACGATTAGGGGGGGGGGAGGAGGGCTGAACAGCGAAAAATGCCTCAAACTTTCCCCAAAATCGCGAACAAACGCGTTTCTCCTCAGATTTGGCCCACTTTCAACTCAAAGTTGGGAGTAGGGGGGAATTGGACCAACTTGGGGGGGGGGTCCCAGCTCCCCCCACTGAATAAGAGATTACACCCCTGCTGCCACATCCTCAAGCCCCATCACGTTTCCAACGCCCGTACCCCAGCTAAATCGCGACCTGCCAGAGACGTTCCCACAACCTCCACCGCTCGCGCGCGGCCGGCGCTCGCCTCCAGGACTCACGTAGTCATTGAGGAAGCCGATCCGGAGCGTTACGTTGGGGTTTTCCACGCCGTCGGCCATGCGCAGGTCGCCCACGTTGTCACCCATGAGCAGCACGTTGTTGCGGCCCCGCAGCCGCTCAAAGTAGGCCGACGAGTGCACCGAGTTCTCGTTCTTGTTGTACATGTGGATCAGCTCGTCGTGGAAGCCTACCATCTTGCCCTGAGGGGTGGGCGGGAACAGGTGAGGGCAGGGAGATCGGACAGAACTCGACGCGAACAGGACCAAAGTAGTACCGCTTCACAACGGCTTTGAACCAGTCCAGATCAAGAGACGAAGGAAGTATGCATGTGGCCAGGGTCAGCAAAAGTCGCCAAGGTATTTTGTACGTGTTATTTACCCGCCGCTTTAAGTAACACCTGGGATTCAAAGAACCAACGAAAACAAATTGTGTTGTAAAAACATACCTCTCCCTGGCAATGCCAAAATGTAAAAAAGAGATATTCACCGACTAATACGCCACTGAAAACAAATACGGACGTCAATTTCAAAAGAACACACCACTGGTCACATCGCCAGCAACATAACACAACACAACAGCAAATCGATTACCTGACGCCCCACACAGCCCCAGTTATAGGTGTCCTGGCCTCTTACACAGAGCTGTTGAAGGGAAACTGAGGTACAACAGACAGCAAGTTCATGAGCAGGCGGCCTACTACTGGGCGGCGAGGCTCCCAACTCCGCACACACACACCTCGTCGTCGAAGCGCATGTAGTTGGAGACGACCTTGATGTTGTCATGGTTGTCAGCGTGCTGGTCGAGCAGGGCGTGAATCAGATCCCCCAGACCGGCGGAGAAGATGAGCACGGGTACGTCCATCTGGTGCAGCCGCTCCAGCAGCTGATCCGTGCCCTCCCTGAGACAGATCAGGACAGGTCAGGTCGCCACACCACCACAGGGACGCCAAACTGTTGCAGCGGGTATACACCACTATCCAACCACTTCATGTCACACATCAGCAGAGCACACGCGTGACCAGCCGACACGGCCATTCACAGCTGACCCAACCACACATACACGAGATTGGTCCTCCCACATGCTGAGCCAAACACTGACATCGTCGCGGGGCGAAGGCGGCAAACCCGGAGCATTGCGCAAACTAACCTAACACCATTCCTACAGAGGAAGTGAGGTGTTTCACTACCTTTCACGGTGTAGCTATACATCCCCATCGCCCATCCAGTGAACACACGCTGACGTCACGAACGGAAATGACCTATTCCAGCCAATCGGCGACGTCAGCCAGAGGCGGCGCCCAGCGACTGCGCTCCGTGCCGCACCTGAGTTTGGCGCTAGAGTCGCGGACCATGGCGACCAGGTCCTTCTGGCGCAGGCCCGTCTTCAGCATGACCTCGTGCGCCTGTGTGTACCACTCCACCGCCTGCGGCACGCGCGGAGGGAGGCCCGGTCAGTGCGGACTGCAGCGGCCAGGGCGGAGCGCGCTCTCCAGGCGACGCTACCAGGGGAATACGTCAGATTCGACGTCACGT
Source organism: Pollicipes pollicipes (assembly GCF_011947565.3). Classification (NCBI taxonomy): domain Eukaryota; kingdom Metazoa; phylum Arthropoda; class Thecostraca; order Pollicipedomorpha; family Pollicipedidae; genus Pollicipes; species Pollicipes pollicipes. The sequence goes on from NW_023596818.1 coordinate 16,490,312, forward strand.
GATTCAGCAGTCGCTTGGAATGCATAATGGAGTATACGCTGCGATGCTTACTTACGTGAAAAACGAACGTGTCACATTAAAGCCATGTGTGTGACGATGTGTTCATTAATATCAATGAAAGTAACGATAATAATAGCAATAACAACAATAATAATAATAATAACAATACAAATTGGAGGTGCGCGTCTCATCGACTGCCAGAGCCATTTCAAGATGTGTGGTCATTTCATGTTTAAATATTACCTGTAATGTACAGCAATGTTGTCACTGCATTTGCCCGATCGGAAAAGCTAGCTTTCTTTGCGCATTTCGATAGCATACCCCATTTTCGATACCTTTCAGCGCTGCCTGCACTGCACAATCCCACGGATCACCCGGTGCCTACCATGGGCAGCTTCTGCTCAATGGTGAGATTCGGGTCGATCTCTATCGGGTAGTACTTGTCCCGCAGACGCGTGGTCTCGTCGCGGTATATTTGCGGCATCAGCTCCGACTGGTCCAGGATCTCTGCCGGGCGGAGGACAGGCCCGTTAGACGGATGTGGCGGCGCGCAGAGCTCGGCCCGCACCCCGCCATCCCGCGTCGGCGACAACGGCACGCACAATCAAGGCCATCTAGATCCCGCGTTACCGCGCCGCGCCACTCCGGCACGGCTGCGGGAAGCGCTGTGTGTGTTTTGTGCCTTGCGGCGCAGGAACGCCGCTGCCCGTGCTCCATCCTACGTCAGCAGCCGTCCCACAAGCCTTTGCCACAGCTATGAAATGAGACAAAGCTAAAGTAATATCCTTCACTGACAACTTAAGAAGCACCAAAGGGCCCAGAAAACCCAATAAAAAAACATTTTCAGTAATTCATCAACTTGGCCCATGAAACATATCAGCAGGTACTATGCACATATGCAACAAAATGCATATGCCAGACAACATATACCTAACACAGGCATACAAGCGCAGCTAGGAAACAGGCTGCAACAACATTTGTGAGAGAAAAACACATTGCTTGAGGCAAAATCCCATTGCTTGAAATTGCTTGAGGCAGGAATAAGCGCCTAGGAATAAGCTTTACAAGACATAACCATAACCAATGTTGTGCCAAAGTCCATGCAGCGACACCGTAGAAAATGCAAAATGTTAGCAATCCTTCCTTCCCTCATGGATCTCACACTGCGCCCGGATGGTTGGCTTCTTCACCCTGCCTGACATGTGAATTTCGAACTAATTCACAGCCAAAGCCTCCACTTGTTAAGATATGAAGCTGCAGCGCTAAAGAAACGCCGGAAAGCATTACGCATACCTCTCATTTACACTTGTAAATGGCCTGTGAAATTAAGGCCTGCTTCTCTGCTCACTGGGAACTACTGCCTAGAGTTTGATCTTTCAGGTCAGCATTCACTCCTATTATGATGTGAAAGGAGCACCGAATTGAAGCGGTCTGCGCCAGCAGTGAGACCGTTGGCACAGCACCACTACAACAAGTCAGCACATCTGGATTCAGAGCAGCATTTTCGGACTGTACTCAAAATAAACCACCAAAATACACGATCACCATGAAACCAAGCAACCACAAGAACTGGCCTCCACCACAACAGCAGGCAGCCTCCAGATCAGAACTACTACATTTAGACAGCTTGTATGAGAGCCGCAGAATCCCTTCCAACACCACCTGTCGGACTTGCCAAAACACGTGGAGGCCAGCGGACTGGCGGCGGGGCACGCGTCCCCACGTGTGCAGGTAAGCGTGCGATCAAAGTCAGTCACCACCTGCAATATGGGCGGAGCCGCTAAGTCCGAGTCATCGCAACAGGGCGACACAGACCTCTTTGAGACGACACGCGACAGATGGCTTCTTACCCCAGGTGCAAGCACACCGCCGCCCAGCCTCATGTACGCGGGTCAGTGTGTGGTCAAAGTCCATGATGACCTGAGTGGGACAGCCAAACCACCTGGTCAGAGGGGTGCAGATGGCACCCATGGTTGCAGTCAGAGGGGTGCAGAGATGAGGTGACACATGATACCATGGCTGCTGGGCATCCTATGCTGCAGAAGCCACTATTATTAAACTATGCTGAACCTTGTCAATGATTAAACCAGCTTTACACCATTTTTGTCACACCATACCAGGGTTCATGACAAAACAGCAGGATAACATTCAGCCTCATACCACACCAGTGATAGTAAAGGTTCATTCCTTACATACTGCAACATCCCTTTGCCATCCTGTTGGTGCAGAAGTCACCACATTTCCAAAAGCATGTATACATGGCCAGAGCAGCTATCACAGTTTGCAAAGTGTGTTCCTGAAGGATGAGATACTAATGAGTGAACAACTCTAATCAGATCAATAAACATAGCATATAAGAAACATCAACAACTGACAATATCAAGGAGCTCCAAAGACCCACTGGATACCACCCTGCTTTAACTACTGGCATGGACCTCAGCTAAGGCTTATGCACCGGAAAATTGTAGGCACATTGATATTGTTTGGGCTCTGTGGAAAAAAAATGTGTCTCATTCACCACTGAAAAGGTGAATAGAGAGCATGTAGCACTGAGTAAGTGGCAGTGCTAGAGCTTCTTTTTAACTGGTTTTCAGTATAACTTAGTATGTTAACAGGGCAAACTGGTACCAGCAAACTGTCCAAGGCTTTAACTTGTAAGTAAGTTTAAGTAAGTGTTGTAGGTGTTCTTGCTTTAACTTATAATAATTTCATGGCAGAAATAGCTTGAAAAGACTGCTGCCACCCTCAGCTTTGGCAATGTGGTGCTCACTAATGCCCTTTGCCCCCCCCCCCCCCCCTGAGCCCAAGCTTTGATTTGCCACTCCTTGCCTCTTGAAAATCATGGACACAGGGCACTGATGGCACTACTTGGTTTGAATATCATAGCACTCTGCACATTGCACAGTCACAGTCATATCACCTGGAGTTTTGATTTGCCATCTGCAATGATCTGGCTGACCATTTCAGCAACTTTTCCTGGATTTTTCATTTTGATTGTTGATTTGTGGAATGACTTCATCTGAAATATTGGCACACATGCAAGTCATTGTGAAATGTTTACATGTTAAGGGACAATCATAAATGTCTTCCCAGAACACATGCAAACACTTGCATTTGGATAAGATTTGAACAATGTTACAATTTATTCAGTAGTAGTGATGCATCTACTAGACAACCAATAGAAAATACATGTGTGAGATGTCATTAACTTATTACACCGCTTCTATCACAGAGAACTTGACAGAAAGGGTGACAGAACTCCAAATCTAAAGACATTCCATACAGTCTGAAATGTTCTTGGCAAAAACAATAATACTTTTAATTCAATGACTGCATTAGTAGGTTCAAGCTCTGAATATAAAGATATGTGTGAGATGCATTCTGAGTTTTTAACAGTATGATGAATCCAGGAGCAAATATAATCTAAAAATGTAATCCATAACAGTGCAAAATTATCATAGATACCAGAAAGTAATTGTCAAACTATTAGATCACAAAGTTAAATAGTGCACATACTTACACTTTCAAGAATTCCTTGGAGCTTCATTTTTATTGCTGGAAAGTAACAACATTGATTTTTATCATGTCCATGAAAGATATGCTTCCCAGGGTCTGAGCTGTCCACTATTTTAGGTCTGACACACATTATTTTATTGAACACCATCACAGAAAGAAATTGGCTTTCATGTATCAAGGCATAAAACAGACTACTGTCAGAAAAGAAAAGAAAGGGTTATTCAGAAAAAAACAAATCATTTTGACCAGGTTAATTGGATGCTTTAATCAAATTTGAGAAGATGGCAGGAAGAATACGTTGAGGATGACGTGAGTATTTTGATGGAAGAAAGTGCAAAAGATCGAGAGAAGAACAACTTAAAGCTAATAGTTTATACACTAAGTTGACATGTCAAGGCTGTGTATCAAGTCTAGGTATCTGAAGTATGTTGCACCAAGAGCAGAGCGGAATGAGCTGTCTAACACTGAAGGTGGTATATTTAGTATAAATGTGAAAACTGGTAAATTATGAGTGAAGCACTATCATTTTAATGTTAGCTACAACATTAACTTGATCAAAACATCAGACTTTAATCAGGAAGCATGCCTCAGAAACTAACCCTACATAAGAAGTCAAGTATTTTCAGCAGTCAAAAGATTACACTATAAAGGAATAATAAAACTGCTCAGACAGATGTCATTTTCATGGTTGATTTGAAGTCATAAGTTTTGAATGCTTTGCAGGTAGCAGCACATAGGAACAGAGAACTGGTTACAAAAGGTTGTAAACCAGTGCTGATAAGAATACTTGAACAAGTTTGGGTGCTGAATGAGTGATTGAAGTTATGGATTACATAAGTTTGCTACCACAGTCAGCCCTTGCATAATGGAGCTCTACTACATCTGTCAAAGGGCAAAAGAAGCCTAACATAGTTAAGAAGTCAGAGCCACAGGCCAAAGTAATTCTGCCTTGAAGAGGAAGAACATACTCTCCACAAAATGTGATTGAAAATGAAGAAGTCCAAGCTGAGCCTGACAGCAAACTCCCTCGGACAATAAAACATTAACACATTCTCTTTTTCTGGTAGAAAATCCCAGCAAACAAAAGGCAGACCTCCATCTTATCTACTCCAATAGCACACTTGAGCATTATCATATGCACCATGTACATAGTCAGTGCAAAAGAAGCTCTGTTGCATGGAAAATAAAACTTGCAGTGACTGTGGCATTTTATTTTCAGCATAAAGGAATATACCGCCATAAAGTATTTCCCACCAGCCTTGTCTCTGAAAAACTTAGTTAGCTAAACACAATAACTTCCTGAGACTTGGGTCTTTCACAAACCACTTAACACACAAAGAAACTTATCCCTACATGGTCATCATGGACCATTCACATACTCAGGAACCGGAAGGTGCTGCCCAAGCTGACAGAGCTCGGGCCGATAGGACCCACCTAACCCCTTCCCCTTCAAGGCAAATGAGCCAGAGAACTACTCACGCGCAAGGCCCCCTAACGCTCACGCCGGTCTTAATAGTAATCGTAACGCCGGTGCGGACCCCGCACTCAGTAAAACGGTCCGTATCAGCTAAACTTAACAAGCGAGCTATATAATGGAGCTATACAATGGTGTTATTAGTACATGTGCCAACCATTTGTGAGTTCCTCCGACACTTTCAAAATGTACTCTAATTCCTGAAGTTACTCAACGCCTCGCCAACGCCAACGCTTCGCCAGCCTCAACAATTTATGAGCACGCCCGTCCATTGACCTTATGATACGTGTGCCGGTTTCCATACATTGTAAGTGCGTGCTCATTACTATAGATAAAAAGTACCATTCCACCGGACTGCGTTCTCTATTGGCAAAATACTTAATTGGGTTACAGCCTATGACGTCCAAGTACCTTCGTCATACAAAAGCGACTATCCTCCATGCCGTAGAAGTTGGCGTGGCGCCCTCTCGTCTGACGTCATAGGCTGCAACTTGTGGACAGCTGTAGGTAATTGGGAGTGCGGCTGCCAAAATGTGCTGCAAATACCCCGCAAATTTCTTCGTGATTACCGCAACCCTAGTGCAGCCAATATTTATGTTTCATGAAAGCAGCCATGCTGATAAATATGAAGTGGTTTTGCTCACTTAAATTGTTCAAAAAGGGCAAAATTCTGATTGTTTCATGCAATTAAACACTTTGGCACAGCCGTGCTCCCTTTAATTTCGAAAACCGAAAGATAGAGAAAACAGGTAATTTTTTGTATTCATTAATGGCGCATTTATTTCAAATAGGTAAATTGCAACAGCAAACAGATACACGCGGTTGTTTATTGCGGGCCCCGGAGGCCCCGTATGAGTAGCGATGGGTGGTACTGCCGTGGTCAGCAGGTTCAAACGGTTGTAAAGAAGCCTCGAGGTATGTCGTATGGAGCATGCAAGTTTCGTGTGGCTTCAATATGTGGTACCCTGATGCACAGCATGTGCTATGTAACCGTCTGTATGGTGAAATACCTGCAACTACGTGTTACGTCGGATTCTACGCATCAGCAATAGGATGCTGTTTACAACGCCAGTTCAAAAAGCCAGCCTTCCCATCATGATTGCCTACTGTTCTTGATGATTCGATTTTTACGTTGCCTAGTTCTAAGTATGACTGCAGTCGGTAAAGCGTCCTGTTGGCAGAATGTGCGGTACGGTATACTGCATGAGATTAGTTCTCATTGTGGCCACCAGAGTGCAAATATTTTTGAAAGTCAGGAAATGAATAAGAAAGGGTCATGTAAAGGCTGATTGCCAAAAATATGATAGGTGTATTGATACACACAACTAAACGAGTTGAATGCAAAATAACATAATTTACTTGACCTATGGAACATTGGTTCATGTGGAATTTGAATCCTAGCATAATGGAGATTTTATTTCATTGTCACATTCATGTATTCCACACATTTCCAGAATTGTTTCTTAATAGGTGGATATAACTGCCTCAACTTGTGTGTAGTTGTAGACATTTGAATAGTGGATTGTCTGCTGTCAAAAATTTGGATGAACATTGTAAGTTCTGTGTCCTACAGCAGTTCAAAGACAGGCCATGGATTCAACAGACAGTTTTTTTGGTGTCAGTCAATCTAATGCAACAACAGAGTGTTAGACAAAGTCATATATCTTTGAGAGAACTTCTTAGGCAGCACAGATTGAAGTAACAAATTTGATTGCCCTAGGGTCAGGTGTGAAGGTCAGACCATGATCAAAACTAACCCATTTTACTGCTCTAGAACTATCTGTATGTGGTAGTTTGTAATGCTCTTTTTTATTTGTTGATGACAGGAATCAGTTACAAATGGTGACAAAATGCACATGTTCCATGAACTTTTTTAGGTGAGAATAGGTCACTGACCTTGAATCACCCAGGTCAACATTTTGTTATTAGGTACATACTGTTAACTATAATTCTTAACATTTATTGAAATCCAGAGATAAAATACATATTGTATGATTTTGGTCACCATGCCCCTTGAAAGGTCACAAGGCTTGTGATCCTAAATGAGCATTAGTGACCTCTCAGCATGTGACATGGACCACAATTGCTTGACAGTTGTGTGTAGAAATTATAGGCGCACATCCGACTGCTACTCTAAGGCTAAGGCACCAAGGGAACTTTCATCCTGTGACCCTGGACCGATGTACATGAAGTAATTAGGTCAGACCCATATGCATGACCAGTCAAAACGTCCTTGACCTCACAAGCAACAGAAAATGTGGGGCTTACATGAACAGAATAAGATCCTTCTGACTTCATCAGAAGAGCCCACGACCAACGCAGAGGGCCCTCATGCGATTAAGAGTGTCCGGGCCGATCAAGAGTTAGGCCTGGGCCGGTGATTGTGTAATGGTTAGGGCGCTTGACGCAGGACGCCACCACCGCATCCCACATGATGACCCTTGAAAGCATCCATCTCGAAGTGGCTGGCGGTTGGTAAGGCGTAAAGCCCCGATCATTATTTCTAAAATTCAGGCCCCTGTCACGGGCGTAGGCCCTCCTGTAATATGGGAAACCCAAGGCCAAAAGGGACGGCACCTGAGCGATCGAGGGTGTCGCGGCTGGCCAACAAAGAGGCTCCCGTCAACAGCGTAGGGTCCTCAGAGCAAGCAAGAAGACCTTGAATCAATATGGCGGGCTTTTGAACAATCGAGAGTACCCCGGCACGCTAGCTTATAAGGTCCGGCCAGAGCACAGGACCCTCTAAGCAAAGGCGGATAACCAAAGACCAGTATACATGAATGTATATCCCTGTACGATCAAACGTGGTCTGTCACGTAAACAGAAAGGGCCCTGACAAGAGCGAAGGGTCCTCCGCAATTGAGCTCAAAGCGAAAGAGCCCTAGGATCAGTATAGAGGGGCCCTGAGCATCGAGTGCCTTTGTGCGTTATCGTATATGGACCCCAGCAACAGCACAGTGCCCTTCGAGCAATTGGGATAACCTGATACCAATATGAAGGGCCTATGAGCGGCCGAGTTTTCCTCGGCATACGGGCCCCGGCAATAGCGTATAGACCCCTCGGGCAAACGTGAAGAATTTGGGGGGGGGGGGGCTTGATCGATTAAGAGTGCAACGGAATGCTGGAGGATGGTAAGATCCTGCTTCGGTAGGACACTACATTGAAATGAGAAGTACCCAAGATCCAAACTGCACGTCGACAATCCTGTGTGCAACACAACAACCCCGAACAATCGGGTGTGCTCGAGCAGGTTAACAGGCAGGGCCGCAACAGGAGTGTAGGGCCCTCAGTTCAAATAGCAACTACTCTGGACCCAATATGGAGGGCACCGAACGATGGATGGTTATAAAGATTTTATCCGAACCTTTTGAATGGATGAATTTTTGGGATCACAGCTCATGCTATACAGTGTTCTGATCTGTGAGCTCTGATCCGTACCATCCGACCGTGCACTGCCAGGGCAACGGCAGAATTTGGTGGCGAAAGTTTAACGTACCGCAGTGTTCAGCACGATCCGCCCTGCCCTCTGACGTCAACTGACTTTAAGCGCGACAGCTGCCACCGGCCGCAGGCCATAACTGTCGAGGACTAAGAGCGAGCGCCTGAAGCTGCTCGAACCCACCCCGCCACGGGTGGACTAATCGGAAGGCAGGCGCTCCAACCCACTGAGCCATCGGGGTGGAGGGCTGACGGCGATATACCTGGGCGGGTTGACAGATGGGGTCCCGTCAAAAGCATAGGGCCCTCAACAGCCAATAGGAAGTACCCAAGTCTGAGTGTGACGGCCCCCGAACGTTCGAGTGTGCCCGAGCAGGTGAACAGGTGGGCCTTCCCGACAAGAGCGTAGGGCCCTCCACAAATGACAGGGAATTGGAAGGGCCCTGGACCAATGGAGAGCGCCCATGAGCATATTACAAGTGTGTTCGTATGTTAACCGAGGCCAACGTGAGGGCCCCTGAGCAACCTAGAATACCCTAGCAGTTTAACGCATGGTGCCCCGGCTATAGCGTATAAAGTCTTTCGGGCGAATGGGAAGAATCCGTAGAAGGCCCCTAATCGGCAAGAGTGTCCTGGCATGCTACAGAAAGGGCCCCGGCGACGGCGCGTGGCCCGCCGGGCAAACGTAAAGGAGCAAGAGCAGCGTAGAAAGCTTTTTAGCGATCGGATTTACCCTGCAACTGGAGACATAGGACCCCCAGGAACAGCGTAGGGCCTCTGGACAACATAACGAGCCTTAAAATATCTGAATCATCACCCTCTCGAGCAGTGAATAATTATTTGTGTTTGCTCGTGTGCCCTTTACTTTCGCCCGCGACTGTCCTTGGTCACCTGAAATCCCGAAGACGTTCATTCTTGTTGCGTTTTGCGTTAAAAACTACGTCTGTTTCGACCATCTATGGGCCTGTTCGAAGTCTAAGGGTTCCTTCGGGGCCCAACGGGGGCAAGGTCTGTGCCCACCTTATCATTGGAGAAAGAAGATCACTGGAGAAAGACACCGATTCCTGGCGTTGCAGTCTCCATGGGCTGCGCAGCACCGGCCTCGCAGCAGCACTCGGCGGCATTCATTGGGCGGGCGAAAATGACCATGTTTCAGAAAGTGATGCTCTCCAATGCCTTACGAAATCGGTTTGTGTACGTGTAGAAGGCATCCCGTACCGCGAGTCCCACCTGTAGAAGGCATCCGGACCGCGAGCCTTACCTGTAGAAGGCACCTCGGGCCGCGAACCTTACCTGTAGAAGGCATCTCGGACCGCGAGTCTTACCTGTAGAAGGTATCTCGGACCGCGAGCCTTGCCTGTAGAAGGCATCTCGGACCGCGAACCTTACCTGTAGAAGGCATCTCGGACCGCGAGCCTTACCTGTGCGGTTTTCAGATTGAGGAAGGGATTGTCAGGTACTGTACCACGAGCTCACAACATAATGGCGCAATCTACGTGACATGTGGTGCTGTAACTGGTAATCCCGTTCAGAGAATCAGCTTATTGCGCAGGTTAGATCTCCTGGTCGGGAGCTGATCAGCATTCCGCGCCATTCCGCGGTCCATAGCGGCTGCCATTCTGCCGAACGGGGATATTGGTCCCCAGGTCGCTACGGAAACCCTCAGAGGAGGGATATATTATGCACCGGTCCCCTCTCTGGTGCGGTAGGCCCTCTGGCCGGGATGTCTGGCACCGGATGGTGCAAGGGCCCTCACGGACGCAAAAGGATCGCTTACCGGCGCAGGGAGCTCAATAATTGGTACTAAAACACGAATTCGACTTTTCGGCTCGCGCTTAAAACGGAACAGATGACCCCTGGTTCGGTGCTGGGGCCTTTGACTGACCAGGGCCTTTCTACTGCCCCATTGTGAATGCGAGCCCTTGCATCGTTATTTCCCACATCTGCTTTTTTTGTCGAGAGGGCCCCGACCAACGCAAGATACTTTTTTGCCATTTGCGGTCCCATTCTGTCCTCATTCACCAAATGTGCCCCTCCGTTTTTATTCACTGTGAGCCCTGACCAGCACAATGGTCCCTTCACTGTTTCAGGTGCCCAGACCAATACAAGGAGCCCTCAGATTGACACCTTGCCCCATCGTGGAGAAGGAGCGCCGAGGGCCCAGACGGGCACGGAACAGACTCTCGATGCTAGTGGTCCTAGTCAACTGAATTAAATGCAGCCCCTCACTGACCCAGAGGGTCTCCAATCGGTGCTAGAGATACTCTGACATATGAAGGCCTGGCCTTCGGGCTGCTGTCCCTTCAGATGACCTCCGGCCCGTGCTTTAGACTCTCCAATCGGGCTCCTCGTCATCGGCCCCAAGGGGCACAGAGGACCACTCGGGACGCTCGGGGCCTAAGGGCGGGAGGGGAGGGGGCGTATCCCTGTCCCTCTACCTCTCCCCACTCATTTTGACGCCCTTGAAATTTGGCTCCTCGTGAAAATAAATGGTTTTGGGTCATTTCGGATGCCTCTGGAACTAGCCGTTATTTTATAATTATATTATTTATGGCTTGGGGCCCTATGTAGTACCCTCTCCCTGTTATTTGTTGTTATGAAAAAAGGATAATGACGCCTCGAAATGAAGGTGCTCAGGATTGTATCAGGGTGGAAGACAACGACTGTGGTGCCCCTGTATTTTTGCGCTCTTGGAAATGGAAGTTGCGGGGCCTTCTAATCACCCACTTTGATGTGGTGCTCTTGGAAGTGCATGTCATGGTTCTCCGAAAGCAATGTTTTGATGTCCCCCACCGAATTGGCCGATACGCAGGATTTAGGCAAATTGTTGTGTACCCCGGAATGTGTTGTCTCTTTGAAATTAAGATTTGGAGCCATTTGTGTGCCCTCTGGAACTGGATACCTCTTGAAAATATATGTCATGATGACCCGAAGTGAGTAGTGTTCCCTTGCAGTTTTGTTCCCTTGCAGAATAGGCCGGTCTGGGATTTCGTTAAAGAACTTGGCATCGAGATTGTGGTGTCCCTGGAATTCGCGAACTCGAAAATGCAGATCTGGGCCCCTTGTGATGCCCTTGGAATTTTAGTGCTTCATGAAAACAAAGACGTGTGTGGTGCCAAAAGTAAGGTTGTGGTGTCCCTTCAACAAATGCACGTACGTGACCACTAAGCATTGCATATTTGAGGAGCAGCTGATAGTGAATAAGGTGCCGGGAATACAAAACTTAGCAGGTATTGAAAGGTTAAACAACCTGAACATTGAGCACTTTTAAGTCTAAGATATTTATGCCTTAACGTCGAAACATAATGTTTCCATAACGTTTCCATCCTCAATCCTTTAATCTCAAAATTAATGAATGTGTCCTCTGTATGTATTTGCATCTATGTACATGTAACTGCAATGAGCAGTATTTATCTGACGTCATCTGATCTTTTGCGCGGCGGACCTCACTGATGAGGGGCTATTCCAGCCAGAGCCTAGTAGTGAGCGCCTAAAGCGACTCGAACCCGCCCACCACTCCGCTGCGGGTGGGTAAAGCGGAAGGGAGGCGCTCTTATTAGCTGACGGACCCGGACAAGTAGGGGTAACTGTATAAACATTAAAACGCATGACGGATGTACCCCTAAACCTCCTCCAAGTTGTCATGGGGCGTAACGGAAGCGTGACAAGGGGAGGGGAGCTTTTGGACAGCGTAACGTGTGCTGTGTTGACAGCGTGTTGTGGGGCTGCGTTACACGAAGTGTGGTTACACATAATGTTAAAATCTTCAAAACCGAATTAAACTTTATTACCAGATTCCGTTTGACTTCCAGTCTGACAGGAAAATGCCCGTTATTCCACATCTTTCAACTCAGTTAGGGGCCCGACGGATGCTGCGCTTGACGCAGCGTATCAGGGGGAGTGGGGGGGGGGGGGGGAGGGGGCGACCGGTGTAACCAGTGCGTGACCAGGGGGAGGAGGGGTTGAAAAATTATCAGAAATGCGTAACGTGATTTATGGACGGTTCACAAGACCTCTGCTTCCATGTTTGTGATAGCGGATATCATACACAATCCGTCCGTATATACGCCTGTTTGGGGCCCAAACTTTGTGTTTGTGACCGCTAGGCATGTCTTGCCAAGCACCGATACCTAAATTACGTGTTGTGGGGCTGCGTTGGCTGGCGGTGGAGCTGGCCAAGTAGGTAACAGGGCAGCACAGTCTGTTTTGCCGAGCAGAAATTACAATGCTGCCATTAGACTATACGCTCAGATTGGCCGCGTGTCGAACAGCCAGCCAAGCGAAGCGCGCTGCACTTGACTTGGCTGCGTTTTGCATGGGTTCGCCATATCACGACACCGTTTGGGACTCCGTGAGGTGTGTTCTACATTTGAGATGCTTTCCGCCTATCCGTCTCCATTTTTCGTATTGGTGCTGCCCGATGCCCTCACCAGGTTGTTCGGTTGATTCCCCCCCCCCCCCCCTCCCCGCTCACGCCCGGCGAATGGCTGATGACCTTGGCCAACCTCGCCCGAGCATGTCCTCAGCCTGCGATATCGGACGCCCGTCTCAGGCCGCCGTACCTGACACCCCTCCCGCAGGCCGCGTCCGCTATGGTGCGATTGAGCACGGGGGCGGGCGTGTCGGCGCCCCGGCACTGGCGCCGCTGACGCCTCCTCACTCCGTCGCCAGCCGCTGTCATGGATTTGGACTGTTGTGGCGCGCTGCTGCCGCGCGCCGAGCCGTCGCAGCCGCAGCTGCCGCTGTCGCTGCTGGCAGGCACGCTGCTGTCGGCGGCCGTGGCCGCTTGGCTGAGTCGGCGCCGCGCACGTCGGCCCGACCAGTGTCGCTCGCTTGACTGCACGCGCTGCCACGGCTGGGCGGAAGCGGCGCTGCGGGCCGCCGCCCGGTTGGACGCGGCGCTGGAGCCGGCCGGCGCCGGCGCCGGAGAGCCGGAGAGCCGGGCGGTCACGCCGCGGCTGCGCGCCGCCCTGGCCGCCTGGCCGGCCAGTGCCGACGGCCGCCTGCTGGTGGCCGGCCTCTCGGAGCGCGCCTGGTGGGACGGCGCGCACGCCGAGGACGTGCTCCTGCTGCAGCGCGCCTGGCCGGAGGTGGCCGCCGAGCTGCGCGCCGCGCGCCGCCGGCCGCGCCTCTGGACGGCCAACGAGACGCCGGCCGGCTCCTGGCGAGTCTGCTGGCTGGTGAACCAGGGCGTGGCGCGGGATGTGTGTCCGCGCACGCAGGCGGCGGTGGCGCGACTGAGCGGCGTCATGCGCCGCACGGTCTTCTCGAACGTGTGCTTCTCTCTGCTGGAGCCGGGTACGCGGATCGAGCCACACCGCGGGCCAACCAACGCCCGCGTTCGCTGCCATCTGGGTGAGTGGGTGTGGGCCGGTAGGGGCTAACTGTGGGCGTCACGGGGAACGTGGGGGAGGGGAGGGCATGTGGACGGTATTCGAGAGCGAGACCAGGAAAGGCAGGTCTGGTGTGTGCTTGTGTTGTGTGTGCGAATATTTTCATGGTAATGGCCCCATGCATGTTATGCATAACCATCATCCGTGTAATGTCTTGAACAGCATGCGCTCACCCTGGTTGCTGTGCGCTTGCTGTGGTCTCCACGGTTCCGCCTGAAGGGGAGGGGGAGGGGCTACAGTGTCGTGAGACCCGCTGCTTTAGAGGCCTGACGGGAATGATCTGCGAAGAGGCGTGGATGCTGGTGTTGCGTGGGAAAACTTCAGCTTCGTCGGCGGCCTGACGGGCGCCGTCTATGACCAGGCCTGGAGGTGCCCGACTGGCTGTCACCTGATGGTGGACGGCCAGGCGCGCCGCTGGGAGCCGGGCCGCTGCCTCCTGTTCGACGACTCGTACCTGCATCGGGCCGAGCACGCGGGCCCGGCCGGCGGCCCGGCCTGCGCCCTGCTCATGGTGGATATGTGGCATCCTGATCTGGCGCCGGCAGAGCGCAGCACGCTGGAGCGCGTGCTCCGAGCTCCGCAGCTGGATGAGTGAGGCGGGCGGCGCGGCTCGAGGCGCGGGCCTCCCCGGTGTGGGAGGCTCGGCGGCGTGCAGCTCGCGCGGCGGCGCTCCGGCCGTCGGCGATGTGCGAGTGTGCCAGTGACGGTGACGGGTATACCAGCCTCGCCAGCGGTGATAGCTGCGATTAAGTTTTCACGACGCGTTGTGTGCGATGTGAGCGTATCGCGTACGTCTGTTGCGTAATGCATTCTGGCGGCAGCCGAGTGATTGATACTTTATTCAGCGGTGATGGCTGTGATTCAGCTTTACTGAGGCGTTTTGTGCTTTATGAGTATAGAGCACGCGCCCTTGTGTAACGCGTTCGTCCAGCAGCCCAGTGACATGCGTTCATATAATATGTCATAATGTGAAGACTCGAATAAACTGCGTAACGGGTTCTCCGTACATACAAGCGATATTGTCTTTCCTTAGACGGCCTTGTGACAAAGTATGAGCTAATGATGTACAATGTTAGTGGATAGGTCGTCCTGTGCTGCGCTGGTGCCAATTGCTCTCTGCATCCGGTTCTTTTCCCCGCCGCCAGGTCAGCGCGATTATGTGACCTGCGCAGGGCCAGGACACACCAGCAGGTACATTCGTCGAATTATTTAGCAAACAAGTGCTAACAACAAATATTTTATTGTTATATCCAATATTTAGATATTATTTACAAGTACAGAGGCAGCATAGCGACCAGCAAACTGCATTAGGTGTAGATGTAGGTTCCAAGAAAGCAGAGGATAGTCGGCGAAGAAGGTCACCCTAAACAAGGACAAGACCAAAACGGTGGTGCGGTATGTCGGCGATGGCTTAAAATACACAGTTCCTGTGAAGAGATCTACGGACAGAGTTGAGATACAGATATCTAAGAAGGTATTGACGCAAAGCATCGTGGAATACAGTTTCACATATCATTGCTGAAAGATATGATATTGGGCAGGGACGAAACCACGAGCAATAGTACGTGACATCGCGAGCCGGATGTTTCGGAAATGCGGTTTAGCCTGTCGCGCATCGACCTTTATGCAGAAAGCAAGCCGATAAGGACGCAACCCATAATTTTGTGTCGTGGTTGTCACTTACGCTAAAATATCACGAAGCTGCCCATGAATCGAACGGGAAATAACGATGTAAAATGACATTCAAACCGCGACAAATCATTCAATTTGTACTAAAACCGGATTTGTGCGACGCTTACCCCGACTACAAAATGGCGGATTATGCGCGAACAAAACATTACTCAATGCATTGGATGGAATCAACAGAAGCACGTGTGCCGAAAGGCAGCATTTCACATGGCTTTTTGTCGCTGTTTGGTGCGCAAACCGATTGATTTCTTAAGACTTTAAAAATGGGTCCTGTGTAGACGCATATTATCAATGGGACAGGGCCTTGCTTTTGAAGGGAGATAGTTTCTTGTTGAGGATGCGCTGTATTGTGCGGTTGGATATAAGGTAGTTGGCAAAGTGATAATTTTCAACGATCACACCATTATTAGATGATACTATGCGTATTTCGCACGATGCGACACGACTTATTAGCACGCATTCAACTTGGTCTGTCTTTCTAGAACACGCCATCGGGGTAACAAATCTGTAATAAGCCATGCAAAGAGCCACCAGAATGTTTAAAAAACACAGGGAATAGTAATGATACGCGGCACCTCGCTGACAGGGTGCCCACCAAGCTGAATGGGCCACTGATGTCTCGCGCAGGGTATCACATGTTGCAGTGTTACGCTACATTTCCCACGACAGTCGATCAGAAACGTCACAACGCTGGCTGGCCCACGTTTTAACAGCCTACTCAAAGCATGGGAATTACGTGTATTTCGAAGCTGGGGCCATGCAAAGGTGCCCAACGTTACAGCTACACCTGTTAATGCTCTCCAACGTCTCTCGCAATCCAAACAATAACAGCTCACCTTGCACACACGCCAAGACAGCGGTCCCGATCAGGACAAGCGCGGCCCATTCACTCTGCTATCGCCCCACAGCAGCGACCGTCATTTGGCAACCGAAATCCAGGTACACGTCGGCAGCGGTGAACATGTCCCGCTCACCCAGTACGCCACAACACACACCTGTGTCCCGCGCGGCTGCGGCGACGCCGCCAACGCGCGGCACCACTATCTCCACCGCGCCACCCACACCGACTGCGACTAGAAGCTGGCCCACGCTCGCCCCGTGAGACGCGAAAGGCGATTCGTCCCTGTGCGCCCATATCCGCCGGCGCGGCCTTGACCGGCAGCAGCCGTTTGGAGGCATGGCCTTCACCGGCGGCCGCCATGCTGCTACGCGGCCTTGACCAGCGGCCGCCATGCTGGCTGCGTGGTCTTTGCCGGCGGCCGCCATAGTGTTACGCGACCTTGACCGCCCTCCATGTCGGCTGTGCGGCCTTCATCGGCGGCCGCCATGCTGCTACGCGACCTTGACTGGCGGCCGCCATGCTGGCTAGCGCGGCCTTCGCCGGCAGGCCGCCATGTTGGTGATGCGCCTCAGTGGACGGCCGCGATGAAGAGAGACCGCGGCCGCGCCGGCGCCGAGGCCCGCTTGCTGCGGTCGCGCCGCTTCTTCCAGGTGACGATGATGTGCAGGACCATGGCCTTGCAGTCCTTGCAGACGGTCATGAGCACGCCCGCCAGGCTAACTCGTCGCGGTCGCCGTCCGACTTCGGGCTGTCGATGTCCTCGGGGCGCGCCAGCGTGCGCGACCGGTACAGGCGCGCCCTGCGTCAGCGCGGGGAGCGACTCAGTGCATAGCGCAGCGCCCAGCTGGTTGCAACCAGCTTCACATGCACGCACGCACGCACGCACGCACGCACGCACGGCACGCACGCACGGACGGACGAACGCACGCACGCACGCACGCACGCACGCACGCACGCACGCACGCACGCACACACACACACACACACACACAACACACACACACACACACACACACACACACACACACACACAGCAATTACGGCAGTAAAGATGATGCACGTTGTTCGCAGATATAGTTGTTCGCAGGAGAAAGTGATAGCGAAGTGATACGTGAAACATGTATGACGATACCAACAGCTTTTCACCGAGGAAAGAGGTAGTGACCGATTGATTTTACCGGTACGGGCGCATTCTATCGATTTTTCGTGTCTCAATGTCTAAGCCGCTTGACAGAGCGGTCAATGTCAGCTACCGAACGTCGCCACAACTCTGCGGTGTCTCCGAAGCCGCACGTTAATTCGGCCCCCGCGGCAGGCATCGGAGCCGTGAGCTCTCCACCCGCTCCACCCCACGGTCCTTAGTGTCCACGCACCTGCGCAGCTTGGACTCGACCTGCTGCAGCAGCGGCTGCGGCGGCAGACTCTGCGTCTGCTCCGGACTCTGACGCGACAGGTTCGGTGAGGTGGGGTCTGAGCCACCTGGGGGCAAACAGGAGGTGTGATCTGGGCAACAGGATGTGATCTGGGGGCAACAGGAGGTGTGATCTGGGGCAAATGGGAGGTGTGATCTGGGGCAAATGGGAGGTGTGATCTGGGGGCAAACGGGAGGTGTGATCTGGGACGACGGGAGGTGGATCTGGGGACGAGCGGGAGTGTGATCTGGGGACGAGCGGGAGGTGTGATCTGGGGACGAGCGGGAGGTTGTGATCGGGGGGCAGGCGGGAGGTGTGATCTGGGGACGAGCGCGAGGTGTGATCTGGGGGCAAACGGGAGTGTGATGATACCCGGATACATGAACATGCGCCGCTACACGTATTGCTTCTGAAGCATGAAAATGCTCCAGCTAGATATTTCGATTTGTTTAAAGTTCTGCCGAATTCCGGGCCAAACATAGCCGCACAAACATGTACCCAACACTGAATATTCGCTGCACAAACACTGGAATTTCGATCTGTTTCGCATTGCTTATCTACCGTTCACACCAACCTCAACTACTTACTCAGTCCCGGACAGCATCCCCACGAGCCCACAGACCCACACCACCGCCCTTCAGTCCCGGACAGCATCCCCATGAGCCCACAGGCCCACACCACCGCCTGGGACTTTGTGCACGAGGAGATCCCCTGGCCAATCGCGCCTCTCCGCGCACCGTCGGCACCACCCGCACCGGACGCACCAGTGGTGAAGCTGGGCATCTCTGGCACCTGCAGACGCGACAGCAGGGAGCGAGCCTCCTCCTCTTGCGGCGAGAGCGACGACGGCGTCAGCGTGTACACCGGGATACTGGCGAAGTGCTCGGTCGGTATTCTCATCTGCAGCAGGAGAGGGGGCGTCACCGTCGGCTCTCACTGACTGCGCGGAGGCCAGCGGTGAGCTGACGCCGATAGCGAACCGGCCACAATGGCGACATCAATTCTACGAGCGCTCGGGAATCTAGTGATACAGAACAAGTCGCTGGAAGTGATACCCGAATAATCCCGCGTGGACAACCCTAACTTTATACGCCATCGCGTTCAACTGTCTGGCACCGTATTTGCTATCGGTGCGCTCCCAGACCATGTCTTTGGCAACTGATGAAAAAAATGTCCCACGCCAGTCACAGAATCCAACTAGGGCTGAGTAATGATGAGGCTCCAAGCGATAGCTTTCCCTTCTATTGACTGATCAGTTGTGCAAGCCACCAGAAGGCCTGGAACTGAGCCGTTGTATTTAAAGGCCAGCGTCATTCCGCGTCCTCCAACGAGCGCCATTTCGACCAGCGCGCCAAACATAGCCGCGCTTCTGGCCTATGCCGAAGCACTCGGCTCATCCAAAACAAGCCGATCAAGATGGTTATGAAAAGCACTAACAGCCCTTGTCAGCTCCGCTATCGTTGCCTCCGCCCCCGATCCCTCTCCCGGAGGCCGACCCACCTTGGCGCAGCACTTGGCGCAGACAACGCGCTGGCAGAGGCGGCAGTTGTGGCCCTTGGCGCCGAAGAAGGAGAAGCGGGTCTTCATGCAGAGGAAGCAGAGCTTGCCGCGCGCCACGTCCTCCTTGATGTGACACTCGACCGGCAGCGAGTCCAGCTCCGCCTTAGTCAGGACGGAGCGGATATGCACCACCTCCTCCAACGTCAGCGATAGACACTCCATGTCCGTCCACTGCGACTGGAACACGCGTGGGGGCAGGTCAGATTGGCTGTAATAGCTGTAATGGTCATGTCGGTCCGCTGGCAAGCAGGTCAGTCGTCCTTTATGGTTTGACTGCAGCTGGGAGACCGTCGGGAAGACTGGCGCTTCGAAGCGGACAGGGTGCATGGTCTGCACATTCGATCACTGGGGTTTCACGGCGATAGGTCTTTGTCGTTGTTTTCTTTTTTGCTGTCGATCTTACATATCTGATCCTTTCAGTGCCTACAGACGATGACAAAGCTTCGTCCAGCTCTTGCCACCAACAGCAAAGGGCTTCCTTTTTTGCAATGGCATTTAACCGATGTGCAAAAACGTGCCATTGATTTTCGAATCGAGGGCGTTCATTTCCACTTTCCACTCCAAGAGGCTGATCCCACACCTTTAATTGGTTTCAAAATCGCAAGCACCGAAAGCAGGAAAGCGTCGTCGACTCGCTAAAAGCGAACACAAATGTTGTATCGGCTGGCTTGGCAGCGGCCGGCCTGGCGGTACTAAGCGGTCAGCTGGGCTGCAGTATACACCCACCGAGGCGAGGAACTGGCCCGCAGCCTGCACCCACTGAGGCGAGGAACTGGCCCGCAGCCTGCACCCACCGAGGCGAGGAACTGGCCCGCAGCCTGCACCCACTGAGGCGAGGAACTGGCCCGCAGCCTGCACCCATCAAGGCGAGGAACTGGCCCGCGGTTTGCACCCACCGAGGCGAGGAACTGGCCCGCAGCCTGCACCCACCGAGGCGAGTGACTGGCCCGCAGCCTGCACCCACCGAGGCGAGGAACTGGCCCGCAGCCTGCACCCACCAAGGCGAGGAACTGGCCCGCGGTTTGCACCCACCGAGGCGAGGAACTGACCCGCAGTCTGCACCCACTGAGGCGAGGAACTGGCCCACAGCCTGCCCCACCGAGGCGAGTGACTGACCACAGCCTGCACCCACCGAGGCGAGGAACATGACCCGCAGTCTGCACCGCACTGAGGCGAGTGACTGGCCCGCAGCCTGCCACACCAACGAGGCGAGGAATCTGGCCCGCAGCCTGCACGCACCGAGGCGAGGAACTGGCCCAGCGGTTCTGCAACACCACCGAGGCGAGAACTGGCCCGCGGGTCTGCATCCCACCGAGGCGAGGGACCTGTTTCTCCAGTCTGCACCCACCGAGGCGAGGAACTGGCGCTGGAGGCTCGGGAGGCCACGTGGCTGCCGGGCTGGTGCGGGTGGCTTGGCGCGTCGTCGCTGCCGCCGCTGCGGTCCGACAGCGCTGAGCCGGGCCGGGACATCGCCGCCGGCCGGTCGCTGCCGCCAGCGTGTGGCGCCGGTCCGACTTGAAGCTGACCCGCTGCGTGGCCAGGTCCAGTGCCACTCGGTGGGTGTCGGGGCGGCGGGCGGTCAAGTCAGGGGCGGGACGGCCTACGCGGGTGTGATGGAGGGCGGGGGAGCTAAGGATGCGAGCTACACGCTTGGATACGGTAGTGACCTGGTGCTCTACATGCGTTTGGTGAGGGCGAGAGCATTTGAGATGCTGACATAATTACATAGGCATGGTAGGTTATATGGACGGCGGGCTTTGAACGCAGCAACGGCAAATGGTTGTGGGTTGAATGGGACATTGTGATGATCTGAGCTCAATCTTAACCATACCATGCGCCATATAAATCTCTGGCGTTATTGCTCTGCGGCGCAGTGCCCGCATGTATCTAGGGCAAACAATGAACTAACCTAACGGTACGCAACAGCAATCAACAAAGTGTAAACATCATGCAGCGAGTGCACCAGTGGTTCAGCGAGTGCGAAAATCAGCTTATCAATCATAGCAGACCGTGCAGGGTCAGCTGATCAATCATAGCAGACTGTGCAGGGTCAGCTGATCAACCATGGCTGACTGCGCAGGGTCAGCTGATCAATCATAGCAGACTGTGCAGGGTCAGCTGATCAATCATAGCAGACTGTGCAGGGTCAGCTGATCAATCATAGCTGACTGCGCAGGGTCAGCTGATCAACCATAGCTGACTGCGCAGGGTCAGCTGATCAATCATAGCAGACTGTGCAGGGTCAGCTGATCAATCATAGCTGACTGTGCAGGGAACGTATGCTATCCTGAGTGCCCACAAAAACACAGTTACGCCAGGCCTTCCGCTGGATCCCTGCTCGCTATGTCACCCAGCCTTGTGAAACGGCGGCGGTGCAACTACGTCTACTCCTGAGTATCGCGGCAACGCAGACGTCGGCACGAATCTGCTGCCCATCCTGCTGTTCAATAAGTGCGTGCTGCAGGTACGCGATGCTCATGACCAAAGGCATGCAGGCAGTCGAGACCTGATTTGACCTTGAGCGGACGTCTGGCATGAGGGCCCAGTTGCTGGGTTATCGAACTGGCATGAGGGCCCAGTTGCTGGGTTATCGACTAGCTGCGCGTGACACGACACCGAGCATTCAAACGACTATGGTATGCCATTGTGCAATGGTGCGATATAATGAGTTGTTAACATGCAATCCTTCCCGACTTACCAATTTCTTGATCGTAATCAGCTTGAAAATGCATGCCAGATTAAGTTTGTGCAAACTGCCCAACCGATCAATCAAATGAAATCAATCCAGTTTAAGCACCGACCCAACCAATCCCCTCAAGAGGCATACACTGTGACATTCTTCCATTAACTAAACGACACAATTCAACTCTGCACCACACTGCACTCTCCAAAGCCCCCTTAGCTCCCCCGCGACGACAGACACTCAGCACTGTCCCCCATCACCCAGAACTGACGTAGATGCCTGCAACGACTCCCAGGCGCAGCCGAGAACTCGACTCACTATTCTGGTGCCAGTGCGAGCTGACGGGTCCACCCGTGGTCCGGTACCCCAGCCCCAGGCCGCCACGCGCCGCCGGCTCGGCACATTGGGGCGTGGCCGGCGTCTCCGGAAAGTCCGGGTCGTCGTCGTCGTCGTCGTCCTGGCAACGGCGATGACGTCAGAGTGCAGCCGATTGGTTCAGCCCGCGACCGATTGGTTCAGCCGGGCTCGACTATATCAGGACGGACAGGCTCGGGGTGCATGTAAGGAGCACTGATTGGTTGATGGAACGGCTCGCAGACGCCGGGGTCTATTTCCATATTCTTTCCATGATATTTGAATCCATTGCCGTTTGATAGCTGCCATGCACCGCACCGGGCGCATGGAAGGCGGATGGAACGAGACGTTGGTGGAGTGTGGCTCGTACAAAGGGCGGATGGAACGAGACGTTGGTGGAGTGTGGCTCGTACAAAGGCGGATGGAACGAGACATTGGTGGAGTATGGCTCGTACAAAGGCGGATGGAACGAGACGTTGGTGGAGTATGACTCGTACAAAGGCGGATGGAACGAGACGTTGGTGGAGTTATGGCTCGTACAAAGGCGGATGGAACGAGACGTTGGTGGAGTATGACTCGTACAAAGGCGGATGGAACGAGACGTTGGTGGAGTATGACTCGTACAAAGGCGGATGGAACGAGACGTTGGTGGAGTGTGGCTCGTACAAAGGCGGATGGAACGAGACGTTGGTGGAGTATGACTCGTACAAAGGCGGATGGAACGAGACGTTGGTGGAGTATGACTCGTACAAAGGCGGATGGAACGAGACATTGGTGGAGTGTGGCTCGTACAAAGGCGGATGGAACGAGACGTTGGTGGAGTATGACTCGTACAAAGGCGGATGGAACGAGACGTTGGTGGAGTATGACTCGTACAAAGGCGGATGGAACGACACATTGGTGGATTGTGGCTCGTACAAAGGCGGATGGAACGAGACATTAGTGGAGTATGACTCGTACAAAGAATGTGGGTACGGCGGCCGAGGGTCATGACATGCGGGACTTGTACACAGCTCGTTTGTATTTTAGGACTGTTTGGGAAGTATGGAAGGTTTACCACCAAGTCTTAAGTTTGATACGCGTTCACCTCTTGCAGATTTGGTTCACACCAAATCCATACGATTCACAAGCAAAATGCAAATCCATCAACAGAAGTTTGCCTTGTCAACGTAGGCCACGTCATGATCGTGAAAGCAACACCAAATGTAACAGCCAAAAGTAGGCAGCGGCCAGCCGTGGGGCGCCGGGGCGCCAGCAGATATATCACCGAAAGTGCTTTCTTCCAGCGGGAGCGTTTATCGGAGAGTGTCCGGATTTAATCACTGGTCGGGGCCCACGCCACCGGAGCACGCTAGTTCATTGGGGCCCAGGGAATGGCAGGTGCACAATGAAGCCATGACAGCGGGAGAAAACAGGAGCGCCCATTGTTCCAGGCACACAATGCGTTCCAGTGGCTCTGCGTTTCCTCCGGGCCGGGCCGCTGGACGTTACGCTCGAACCACCGATTACGTAACGGGCGGGGCACGATCGTGGAGAACCGGGTCGTTGCAAGCGAAGGTCGGCGAACTTGGTGACCTGTGTTATCATCGACGGTCATACATACTCTGTCGTAACTTGACTGACACAAAAACAACCGTCGATTCACTAATACAATCGCATTTGGGCACGAAAACGACAAATGTTCCACTTATGCAGTCACATTGTGCATTTACGAACACTTGCTAAAACGCATATAAGTTCGATTTATTCTAGTTGTGTACATCCTGAGCGCATCACGCAAGTACTGCGATTCCCTTTTGGTAAACAGTTTGCCCCTGGTCTTCACGTCCAACAGAATCACAGCCTAATCTGCTGTGCCGTATAAGACGGTAACTTGTGACCAGGCTTCCCTTGTTAGTGGTGAGCTAGCCGCACCTTAAAGGAATCACCAATATTGCGTTTTCCCTTGCATTCAAAACTCGAAGCGGCTGAGAGAAAGTGCTAAATTTCGCAATGCCAGCCACGGGGACAGCAAAACCGCAATTATCATCGAAATACGACAAATGAAGTTAAAAGCAATCTCGCAAAGAATGCGTCTGACTCGTCTCTCATAGCGTGGGTCTAAGGTCTCATAAGTTTAAGGCCTCGTTCTTCAACGAGCTCGGCAGGTCAAACCGGAGTAGTCCGCATCTAAAACAGGAGCCGCGCTCGTACCGGACACGCAATGACATCTGACATCTGATGACTGTGCAGATCGATATGCCCGTTAACCTTGCCGTTGCAGCGGCGTCAACTTTACGGCCGTGAGTCACGTTGGAGACGCGTAAATGTGGATCGATGAACACGGGCTGACTTGCCGAGTTCAAAGAAGCGGAATGCACCGACAACGGCGGCCAACAGTGTGTGAAAGGACACGTTGCGACGCATTTATGTTTAGGATAATTATCAACTATTTTCGTTGCTGCAGGCTTAACAGGCCGATTGTCTAATGGTATGATGCCGCTACAGATACTTAAATATACTACGGTACGTTTGCGCCGAAACACCTATCTGCGAGCGCGTTACCTTTTGTACATGCTCAATGTCACACTGAGGACAAGCTGTGCATATTAAAGAACTGTGCTGGTCTACAACTGCACAAGTGTGCAATCACACTAAAGTCGTAACAACCTATAATCGGACTAAAAGTCTGTTCCAGCCCTAAAGCCCATGATCCCAGCTCGGCCACGTGACTTACGAATGTGGTGGAGCAGGGCACGGCGAGCGAAGGGTCGGCCTTAATGAGCCGGCGCCCGCTCTGGGGCGTCTGGTCGTCCTCCTGTACACGGCCCATCCCGGCTGAAACTGAACAGAAAACAACCCCGTCAAACGCGCGCTGACACGGACCCGCAGACGGTAATACATGTACGGCGCGCTCGACAGTGTCTGGAGACGGGCGGACTGTGTCTGCCGCCTGACAGGTCGTACCCAGGCGGGCGCGGAAACGCGTCCACGAGCGCCCAGCGCATCCGACGCTGGTAGCATCGACCCGCGTCCGAGCACTGGCCTCAGCACGAGCCCAACCCGTCACCGCCCGCTGTCTGTCATCATCCGGTCGTCTCAATGCCGCCGTCATAATCCGCCACAACGATCTCGGCCTTGGTGTCATCGCGAGACCGCGCAGTGGTGCCAGCAGCCGCACCGGTTCGGGCTCTCCGTCCCCCAGAGAGGCACAGGAACGCCAGCTCTGGTTAACGGTCCACATGGGTCACACCGGCGCCAGCTTAGAGCGGCTGCGGGGCACTGACCCTGAACAGACGGCCGCAGCTGAAGCCCTTCAGAGTCGGACGCACCGCGCCATATGGCTTGGAACGAAGGGACCGCTTTCTCCCCGATCAGCATGCGACACGGACCACACCACAGCGATACGTGTCGGCACTGACCGCACCGGCAATTGTCACTGCTTCTGACAGCAGGTGAGGCATACAGCGACATCAGACAGCACGTGAGCCATACGGCGACAGCTTGGCATTTTATGTCAGCAGTGGCGTCGCACTGCGGTACGGACAGTACCAGGGGCGGATCCAGAGAGCAAACCTGGCGTGTACAGCCAGGGCTTATCAGGCTGAGCGTTAGCAAGCTGCAGGCCTGCGTCACAGCAAGACATTACCGTCTGCAGTCGAGCAGAGCTGGCCAGTCTTACCGCTGCAGTTCGATCCCGGGTGCGGTCCCTAACCACAAAACCCGAGCATGCGAGACGTAGTTCTCGTGTGCGCACTTGTATTTTTATTTTGCGGAGCATGCAAACGGCACGCCAAGGACAACCGCTGCGCAGCGTTGAAGCCGAAACATGTTTTCTACCGTTTTTAAAAAAGACGTGGTGTATGACGTCGTTTTGAAAAATGATCATCAGGCGTGCGAACCATTTGCGGACGATCGATGGCATACAACCTGCCCATCTCATTGCAAAGCCCCACGCATGCCCGACATTTCCTTCTTAGAGAAAATGCTTCACTTTTGGATGATGAAACGACCGCACTCATAACTATGGGTGCTCTTTTTAAGTGGAAAAGACTACTTTAGGACAGCACAACGTTCTGTTTAATAAATATGTTCCCCAGTGCGTCATGGTTTGATTACGCCATGGTTCCTTGCACGACATTGACTGAGAGCCAGTTGACGGCCGTTATATCTGGAAATTGCGCTCACGAACGCCAGCTATGAACGCCTCGATAACAATATTTTCTTGAAAATGATCGCCGTATGGCTTATGGAATGGCAGGATTTGAATGGCGTTATTATGACGCCAAGAATGCCAAGCTGACTTTGAAACACTCTCCCCGATTTACCTTTCCCTTTTCGAGGGTGTGTACCTCAGAAACCAGGCCGCCTTAGGTCTCAAGAATGGCATGATTGTGACCAGCACCGAAAGGTCTTCAAGGTGGCTATTTCAGCTCAAACTCCCATACAAATGTGGAACACTCCCTTTAAGACATGTTGTTCCACCATATTCGTTTGTAAGTCCATAAGCCACACCGCACGATCACCACAGCTTTAAGTCAACACTTCGCATTCAACTCCTATCACGATTGCGACACGGTAAGCTCTGAACGCGCTGCCAAATGTGTCAGCTTGCAAACGCAATGCGGAAAACGGGGCGGCTGGCGGCCTTACCAAATAAGCTGCACGAAACAATTTGAATGATCCCATTACCGAGCTTTCACATCAAGGCGTTGCGAGCGACGGGGCTCTGCAACTCCTCTCACCGCAGCGCCATGTTGACGCGGCTCTCATCACGTTCTCAGAGGCGCATCTACGGCTCTCATCATGCTCTCATGTTCTCTCATCATGTTCTCAGAAGCGAGCCCACAGTTCTCATCACGTTCTCAAGCATCTCATGCGTTGGCAAACCGAGGGCGTTCTCGTCGGTGCTGCTTTAGAGCCACTGGAGGCACCTCCCCCACACCGGCACAGCAAGACCGATCTTTTCTTGAAGAGACGGATACATGTCCACTCAAAATGGGCTAACTTCACACACCGATCTCGCGATTATGCCCGTAGTGGTATGCCACGTAACTAACACCAGCCATACATAATAGCCGCGCTCTCGTGCAGCAAACTACGTGGCACATTTTCCTTGTCCACATATATCAATGACATAACCTGGCATTTTACATCCAGTTGAGCGGGATCCCTCTCACCAGGGACTTCACACGGGGTCGCTTCGAGCACGTCTGCCTAGCGCCTTGACCTTCTTCTGCCCGGTCCCCTGGGCAGACGCCGCGAGCCAACACGCGGCAGCACTTCAATCCCGTCTGCCCGCCTCATCAGCCCGATGAGCCCGGCAGGTGACAGAGGGCGCCACAGTGGGCGTAGCACGGGAGCGCCGCCGGCCAGGCGCCGGCCGCCGCAGCAGTCTAACGACGGCTCTGCGTGCAGGGCAGCTTGGGGGAGGGGGGGGGGGGGCTGAGGATGCCGAGGGGAACGTGTAGACCGAGATCACAAACAGTGGTACGTGATGGCGAGCATCGAACGCACTGTAAGCAAATCGTGACGACATTGGCCACCATGGCCGAAGCTAACCAAACTCGGCGTGTACCGCGGAGGCTGGCAACGACTTTGAACATGCCTAAGAGGAAACTTTAGTGGGCTATCTGATAATATTCCAATGATAATGCCAGGCATCGAGTGCACTCCAGCACTTTAAGTTTGTTAACAGGAATACTGTGATTACATTCGTATGTCGTCAGAATTGATTTGCGTTACTCCAGCAAAAAGTATAAGTTGCCAGAACACTTTCCTTAGCCACATGCTATTCAATCCACTCGGGCTGCCCTGGCGCAGCCCCACCCCGTACTTCTTACCACGCCCCTCCCCCCCCCCCCCATATCCAGGCCTACATTACGCTCTCCCATATCGTAGCCGCCAGCCCGACTTTTCATTTCCCGACGGCCGGCGGTGACCGTCGGTATATCACGCGCGTGATGCAACGGTCCACAGTGGGGCCGGTTACGGCGCGGCGGGGCCAGTTATGGCGCGCGGCCGCGCCGGACCGCGGCGTGCTCCCGCCCGGTTCCGCCGGGAAGAAAGCCGCCGGCTGTCGGAGAAATGCGACGCGCAGGTGACCGTCGCGCGGCGCCGCCGGCCGCGTGACAGCGCGTGACAGCCGCGTGACGGCGCGTGAGATGGTGCGTGCCGACATGGACAGAAGCAGGCTGCCGACCGGACGGCTGAGTCGCACGGCACCGGCGCGGACAGGGAGTGTCGCCGAGGAGCGCAGCACGAGCGGGCGACAGGCAGGAGACGCGGCCCAGAAGCACTCCGGGGTGTCCCGAAATGTCAGGGGAAAGGCGAACATTTCGGCAAGAGTAAATGTCGCTTCCCAGGTCTTGCATCATCCAGGGAAGCGTCGCAAGAGATGTCATTGCAGTGTGCCGTTCCCAGCATTAAACTTGCGAGAACATGCCACAACATTGTTCAACTGTACGTTGCTTGAGCAACACAGCCGAATCTCGTTAGGGAGGGATCCATGACAAATTCATCTCGGGCCGCGCGCCGCAATCGCGTTGGCACGCCCACCGCCGGCACAGTGGAGTACTAATGCCTATGATGATGACCTGCGCGGCGCGAGATATGCAAGAATAGATCAAGCCGGTTGACTAAGTATTTGACAGCACACAACACAAAAGCGCACGTATTATTAGCACACAGCACAATAGAGCACGTCTTATTAGCATACAGCACAAGAGAGCACGTATTATTAGCACACAGCACAAGCGAGCACGTATTATTAGCGCAATATTATTAGCACACAGCACAAGAGAGCACATATTATTAGCACACAGCACAAGAGAACACGTATTATTAGCACACAGCACAAGAGAGCACGCATTATTAGCGCAATATGATTAGCGCACAGCACAAGAGAGCACAATGGCGGTGATAAGGTGGCTGTGTGAACACTCAAACCTGGCTCAAGTGCAAAGACGGTGCTGCAGATCAACGATTAGAGGATGAAGTACCGCGTGGGAATTGGCCCTCACATTTAAAACTGCGTAGCACGCTGAAACATGCGAATATCATTTTCCTGCACGTTTCTGGTTAGCTGTAACGGTATGCTCTTGAGTGAAAAGGTGAGGATACCCATTTATCAATGCAGTCAACGTTTCATTCACTTCATAGACGGATATGCCTATTTAAATAGCATACCCATGCGCCAGATCAAGTCCTACCGATCACTGGACATAATCGCTCGTCCACTCGACAGAAGACCAGTAACACATCATACACCTTCACCTAACCCATACAACTGACCACCAGCAAATGATACAGTCGACACCTCCCTACTTGTTCCAGTATCATTTTGCTTCCACATGGATCACATCCCGTCACCTATGCTTCCGCACTACCACGCGAGCCCTACGGCCCACATTCTGCGCGGCACACAGCCAGGAGTTGGCCATGCGGCCACGCTCATTCCTTAACGGAAATCGAAAATTCCAGAGGCAAGAAGCGCAAGACCACACCCCGAGCAGGAAATCTCAGGAAACGGACCTAACGAGGAAAATGGAGCAAAAGCGGAACACCGACAAAGACCCAGCAAAGTACAGCTGCGATGGCCCTGAGATAACGTGCGTACGGCAGGCAAAAACCGGGGAAACGACTTGTGGCTGCAAACAGCGGGACGGCCCAGGCGTAACCAGCCTGCAGGCGATATGTAGCCGGGAAAAGCAAGATGGCCGATGGCAAAAGACTTGCTGCTAATGCTGGAAGTGAATAAGACTAGAATGAGGGGATGTCAAGGTGGCAAAACCTTGAGAGAAAGTAGTGACGTCGGTAAGGAGCAGGAAGGCAATGTCCACAATCCAACAGGGCCTCACCTGAGTCTGTCTTCAGTTGGTTGATTTCGTTCTCTTCCTGAACGCGACGGTCATGATCAGGCGAGGTTAGCAAGTTATCGGGCACTTCAGCGAAAGCAGAATCGTCGTTCCCTTCGTTCTCCTTGACTAATCCCGTGTCCAGTGCGATTTTGGTTCTCTCCGGGCTGTCGTCGACGTTCCCTTCTTGCACGGTGAAACGTGTTCTCACCGCGGGGATTGGCGGAACTGTCCCGTCCAGACCGACCGGCGCCAGCGGCGGCGAGTTCAGCATGTCCGCCTGACCGGCATCGCCGCTGTCGGGTTGCAGCTCAGTCTGGCTGGAGGACTGCTCATGTTCCAAGCGTCCCAACGTTGTAGCACCGCAATGCTGAGCCCCAGGCTCTGTCGTATCCCCAGCATCCACGCTGAAATCGACCGTCGTGTCAGGCGCGACGTGGTCGGCTACATCACCTTCTCCATCACCTTCTCCAACTTGCGTTGAGTCTGGCTCGCTGGCTTCCAGCGGCACGTGTGCGCGATGCTTTGGTGTCATTTGCCAAGGTTCAATGTCGCCCGTCTCGCCCGCATCGCCGCTGGCGGCGCTGCCCCCGCCGGTGTCATGGTCCGCGTCGTTGCCGACGATCGACGCAGCGACATCGCCGGCGTCAGCCTCCTGGGCGTCGATCCACTCCGCGTCCGACTCGGAGCGGTCCGTCGCGTCCGATTCCAGCCGGTCCGACGCGGTCGACTCCGACCGATCCAACGCGTCCATCCCGGCCTGGTCAACGACCGCGACGGGTACTGCCTGCTCCGAGGCCGAGTCACCCGTGGCCACGGCCGGCTCCGGCTCCGTGTGGGAGACCTCGCTCATCAGGCTGTTGACGGAGTCCCGCCCCTTCACCAGCCGCCGCTGCTGCTGCTGCTCGGGACACAGCACTGCACCGTCTCACAGACGTGATCGATGAGTAGACGGCATGAGCGGAGCGTTCGGCCAGAGATACGCAGCGTTCACAGCGCAGCGCCAGCCAGCGCTACCGCCACCGTCGTGGTCGGCCCTCGCGGTGACCGGTGCGCTGGGCAGGGATGCGACAGCCTCAGGTCTTCACGCGGCGTGGAGCAGTGCCGCACATGGCGGATGCAGAGCCTTCTCCGCGATCATTCGCTTCTTGCAATGCGGTCAGAGCTGCAGAACGGAACACGTCCGGCGCGGGTCCAACAGCTCTCGTGAAGTTTTCCGTACAACAAAATACCAACTTCGGGATGTCGTGCCACTACGAGCCGCCCGTCCACACACCACGATATGTTGACGTTGATATGCGCTGTGCACAGCACCATGCACCTTCAACACAGCTCAGCACTCGCCGGCTCGCCACGGGCGCAGCGCGCGCGTGTCCACAGCACCGGCCACCGGCGTCATCTGACAGTCAGCGGGCGCTACTTTCGTTTCGGCGCGCTCGCCGCGCCGTGACGTCACCGCCCGGCGCCGGCCGGGAGAGGCACCCGGGAGAGGTCGGGTCGCGCGCGACCCGCGCGGGTCAGGCGGCGCGGTCGTGCGATCTCCCACGCGGCGCGCGGTCGAGGCCGGGGCGTGCACCGCAGGGTGTCGTCAGCGCACGGCCGCGCCGCCACGCCGCCACGCCGCCGCGCCCCGACTGCGCAACAGCGCTGCTCCTCACGCGCGACGACCCCGGGCGGCGCCGCCGTCCTCCGGCGCGGCTCTCTTCCACGAACGCCGCGAGCTGCGCGGTGACCGCGATAGCTGTTGCCGACCTAGCGCCCCGGGTCACGCCGGCAAATGAGCACGGTAACCAGCTGGGCTGACCGGGGCACGGACCGCATACAAATGAGAGCCCGGGGCGGCCAGTGGCAACACGCGCGGACCGCCGCTCGCAACCCCACGCGGTTTACCCACCGGGCGGTGATGAATATCTGGGCGGGTCCGGGTGCGATAGAGGATGACGGGCGGATTGTTGCAACTGCAGTTGCGAGGTGAATTTCAACCGTGTACTTGAGTACGCCACAAGATGGGACGATTTCCTCTGGAGTGCATCGCCACCTTGAAAGGCCTCCGTGAATACACGTCCATCACTCCAGACACAAATGGCTGATGATATGTAGGCAAACTCTTGCGTCAACACAGTCAATACGCAGCCCCCACTGCGTTTAATCGCCCCGCCAGTTTTTCCAATGAGCTATCAAGGTTGAACGCAAGGGTGAGGCGATCGGTAATTACCGATGCAAAAAACGACAGGTAATTACCGTTTACCAGCGCAGCACAGCCACTGCACTCCCCGAGCACAACGACCACCAAGCCCACCACCAAACTGGTTCACAGAAGCAGGTCGTACCACTCGTCCTCCACAGGTCAAGGTCACCGATCGCCACAGCTGCCGGGCCGAGGTGGCACCCCGGCGCCCCGCGCCTCCCCGCAAGGTCACCTGGAGGCTTCGCCACGCCGCGCACTGCTCTGGCGGTGGTTGGCGGCGCGAGGCGGAGGCGGGATCGATTCCCGCCGACCGCCGGCGGCCCTGACCCGGTCCGGTCCGTATTGACCGGGCGGCGCGGCTGCGCGCCGGCCGCGCGCGACACGCAGAAGCGCCCGGAGAGGCTTAGCGCGCGGGGGCGGGGCCGAAGGTCCGCCCACGGCTTTGCGCCTGATGGTCCAAAAACGCTCGCGATGGTTTTTGAGAGCAGTATGTGGGGTGGACCATAGCTATGCAAGATCATGAGCGTATCCCAGGACTGAGCTTCAGGTCTGGCATCGGCGGCACGCCAGAAGTAGGGCAGGGCGGGGTGGTCACACTCGGTGGGATGACGGGGCGGGGCGTTCACACTCGGCGGCATGGCGGGGGCGGGGCTTCCGCCCGCCCTGCCCTGTAGGTCGCCAGGTACGGAGGCGTGTCGGCTATTTCAGTCCGAAGTGGTCAGGCAGGCGGCCGCCATAATTAAATGGACTGCTGACATTTCAGCTGGCGACAACGAAAAGAACACAAAGGATATGTATTGGGTGGCGTGGGCGTGTGTGATAACACGCACCTGGTGCCATTTGGTGGCTGGTGAGATATGTGGACCCGCGGTGCGGTGGACGGTGGAATTTGTGGTCTGGTGGCGTGACGGCACAGCCACGCGGATAACCTGCCACACGCGTTCCCAGCAGTCTAACCGTCGACATTTCATTCCTCATTTGACGCCTCGCCCATTGAGACCCCGGGTGAGAGACAGACGAAATGTTGGAGCGCGTTCATGGCCGATCATCATCGCCGCGGTGGCGAGGTGCCCCAGATCTGAGGCGCGGACGTCTAACCTGTCAACGGCAGCCAATCACAGGCGAGGTGCAGACAACAAAAAACCAGGCCGAAACGTGCCGGGACAAGGTCAAGGTTTTGTTCCTACAGAATCTTAATCTCTGAGGGGCGGGAACTCAACTTAAAGAGACTTTGGCATAATAGATAAAATATTGCTACAGAGCTCTATAAAAGGCATTGTTCCACATTTGAATATATTAAAGGAAGCGTCCCATAGAATGGAATAAGCTCACTCATATTGGTATACTTATAAGTGGAAAAGACCGCTCTAGGTGACACAACTTTTCTTTTTAGTAAATATGCTTCTCAACACATCATTGCTTGATTACGTCATCGTACCTTGCACAGCATTGATGGAGAGTCAATTGACGGCCACGATATCTGAAAATCGTGCGCACGAACTCTAGATATGAACAACTGGAAAAGTTGGGCTTGATCGCCGCATGCCTAATGGAATGACAGAATTTATATGACGTTATTATAGCGTCATTGATGTCAAAGTGACTTTTAAATAATCTCCCTGAAATAGTATGCACATCTTCGCGGGCGTGTAACTCAGAAAATAGAAAGGCTTAGGTCTTAGAAAGGCACGGCTGTAAACTGCACGGAATGATCTCCAATATAGCTATTTCAGTTCAAATCCTCATACAAATGTGGAACACTCCATTTCAGAAGATCTTTAATGAGCAACCGTTAGCAGCGGAGGAGCTATTATAGGATTTATTACCATGTAAATACATTATACATTATACATTATATGTACATTATAGGATTTATCACCATGTAAAGGTGATAAATGTAGAAGGCCGTCATCACACGCCTGACACCAACGAGGCACCCAACCGTTCCAGACCCTCCACACGCAATGCTGTCCTGATCTATTAGGGCGCACAACCTTTGGTTGACGTATCTCGCAAATAGCAAAACATTTTCTGTGACTTTACCACTTGGCCGGTTGGTTTATTTTGACCGACGAATTTATTTTCAGGGTGTCACACATAATGACGCTTAAAGTTATCTAAGTTTGTTGAGCCAACATCTATAGCAGCGAAAACTGACCACGAAATGCGTTAATGTGCGATGCAGTAGCGTCATTTCATGCTTCGAGTGCCAAAGCAGGCAAGGCCATGCCACCATGCATTTGATCCTGACATTGTGGATCCAGTCAGATGCTCACTGCAGACGAACAGCGCCTGCCTACTGGCAAATGGTTTAATTTCCCGGCAGTAAGCAGGGATCTAAACTGAGCTCCCTTGGCATCATGATTTCCTTAAATAACTGGCAAATTTGCTTCCCGGCAGCTTCCAAACACACAATGAGGTGACTTATTTTGTTCTCTATGAGCATAGGTCATTGCGACCTACTCTGAGTGGTGGAGTTTGCCTCTCTTTGAAGACTTTTTTACCGAATGCTCGTCTCTTAGTCGGTGAAGTCGGTAACAGTAGTCGGTCTCGTAGTCGGTGACATAAATTAGTCGCCAGAAAGCATCAACAGCGTGAAGAAGCGTGTTTTTTTCTCAAAGTTTGACCCCCACCCTCTTATTAACCTCAATGAGTTTCATCCCCGACTTCAAATGACCTGCTGTACCAGTCTCCAGTATTGGGGTCTCTCTTAAGCAGGCCTTTGCTTGACCCAGGGTAAACGCAGAAACAACTCCCGAATCGATTAAAGCGTTGTTGAGTCAGGTCGGTATCGATTTCTTTGGACATATGTCAAGTGAGGACCGTAGCTGAGCCTAATGCACAGTCCTGTGACAATATAATTTAAAGCACAACAGCTAGTGGTAGTGAAAAACTCATAGATACCGTCGCGATAACATAAAAAGTGTTGCTGCAACCATCTGCAAAGACCATAGAACTGCTTATATCATAACCACTGTCGTCGGTATCAATTCGAAACCGCATGAATTCCGGAACTAAGCCATTAATGATTGAGTTGAGATCGAGGGGGCTTCAAAACTGTGCCAGGCTGCTCGGCGTCAGGGCCGAAATCAATCCTATGCACCGTAACTCGAAGTAGGAGTCGGTTCCGTCGAAACGGAATCGAAACAAATCGGCACCTGGGAGCAGGGTGGGGTTCAGTGCCCATCTTTGGTCAATCACTTACTTTGTCCGAATAATTACAGTTCCTATAATTATAAAAACTATACGGCAGCCACCAAATGGATGTCAGCCTATAACAGATGCTGCCAAACGGACCTCGGCCCCAAATCTCAAGCCATCTCTTTTTGATGCCTCAAATATCTCCGGGAACAACTTCGGCCAACTCTGCGTCGGCACCGTGCACCGCCAGTTCAGGAAAAGCTCGATAGGTGGCTCTGCTGACCACCGCTGCGTTAGGGCTCCCGCGCTGCACGCCGTCGGCGTTGGCGTATCCAATAGCCGTGATACGTTTTTCCCGGGCGAAAACAATGAGGCGTGCGCCAGCGTCATATTACAACAAAACCTCCGCAATTATCTCGGCTCAAACAGGCCGCTTCACCGCGTGAAATGAGGCGGACCCGCCTCGGGCCGGCTCTAGCCCGGCCACGGGCGCGCGCTTTCCACGAAAACGCGCAACCTTGCACGGGTCGGTCAGAGGTCGCGCCGCGCGACCAGCTGACACCATTCCGGCCCGGCTGGTCTGCGCGGATGGACGCCCGCCGGGGGCCGGTCGTGCGCTAATGGGGTCGAGACGGCTGCCGGCGCATTGCTTGTTGTGTGCGGAGATCGTGCGAGTAATGGCCACAAGAAGACGACCCGTGATAAGCGACCCGACACGGTCTGTGAAAGGTGCGCCGGAAAAGTGTTTGGGTGATCTGCATCAGCACGCACGAAACGATCACGTCTGCCAGATACAAATGGAACGTGAGACGTGGATCGTGAGCAGATAACGTGACCTGACTGCATCGCAGCCCCGCGCAAACACTCATTTAAACTCGCACAACTTCAACAACTTGCGTTGAAAGAATTTCGTTCCAGACATTTTGCTCCGTTGCAGTGGCGCTTCGCAGGCGTGGCGCCGACGGTCTCGGTGTGAGGAGACTGAGATCTCGAGCGGACGATCACTTGTTGCCGCCCGAGCGTACACATTTGTTGCCGCCCAAGCGTATACATCGGCACTCATGTGGACATCCATTTTTGGACATTCATTTTCATTCATTTAGGCGAGTTCCGAATGAACACGGGTCTGGCCGCAGCCTGCGGGCTCTGTTCAATTTCGCACCACCGGAAGCACAGGTCATACATTTAGTCACCATGAAACTGCAGGCCTTGCTGCTCAGCCTGTCACCCGCCTGACTTGTGTAGCCACGACTCCCCGAGAATCGGCCTGAAGGTCGACATTTTCGACTGGATGGTAGTCACACCTTGTGAATGGTGACTGAATGTAACACCGCCCGCTTGATGACCGACGGACGGTCTCCTGACGTCTGTCACGCCGGCTCCTGACCGGAGTCCGCCTATCTCCTGGCTGGCGGTCAGGAGCGGTCCGGCCGACTCCTGATCCCTCTGCCTTTCTCACCTGACAAACTCTGGAACGTCTCAGCGCGCCTCTGTGGGCACGAGCAGACGCCGGATGACGTACGGACGCGGCGGATGCGGCGCGCGCGGCGAGAAATCACGCCCCCCCCCCCCCCCCCCCCACCCAGCGTCCTTCGCAGGAATGCGACCTCGCATATCCGGGTCACAGTCATATACACTGGGCGTTGTCAGACGTAGGAGAGAGCCACCAGCACCGCGTGGGACGAACCGGCGGTATTGATGTCCGCCTGTTTTTGTAGGTCTCAGAAAGAGGAGCATATTAATGGGAGTCCCGGCCTGGGAAGTACCCGACAAGTAAAGAATAACCTTGTCTATCAGCTGTTGGACAGATCTCTCTGCAATGCCCACGGGTGTGGCAGGCGTCTGGTAAACACCGCTTGACTTATCCACACAGGGCCCGGAAATTTGGCTGTCAGGATAATAGACCGCTTCTACGGTACCACTTTGTTTTGCACAGAACAAAACCGTCGCGTTGAATGTCAGAGCACCGGGCGTAATGAAAGACGGACGTCATGCAGACCATTCAGCAAACATTGAAAACCTGCCTGGCGCCTCAGCCTCGCCCGACGAAACCCAGCCGCGAAGCCGGCTTTCCACCGCGACGACCGGTGAAGCCTGACAAATACCGCGACTAACCGGAGGCCCGACAAGGCTCGACGAGGCCCGACGAGCCCGACCGCCGGCCACCGGCCAGTGTGACCCTGAACGACGCTAGCGGCGGCGGCGGCGACGACGGGAGCGGTGGGACGCGACCGTGAAGGGACAGGGCGCCGGTCAGACCGTCGTCGTCCTCCGTCACCGTACCGAGACGCGAGGCCTCGACTCGGACCTTTCGACGGGTGGTCGCGACGACGTCAACGGTGAGGTCAGGTCAGAGGCAGCTGTGACCCGAGAGGTCAGGTCAGGCGTGGCGGGTTGACTGCGTGGTTGTCACGGGTGATCCGCTAGGTCACGGTCGTCATCCAAGCGGTGGCCTAGGGAGATCATGCCTCCGGCCGGATCATCTTACGATCATTAGTCTGATCCACCAATTACCTCTCCATGCGCGCGACATAACTTCGGAAGTGCCGCCGATGCGGAGCAGACTCCATAGACTCTGACATGCAATCACCCGCATTCCTTCCGTTTGATCGAAAATTATCAGGTTGTGTGGCCTTTCTTCCAAGAAGGACCACGCGACCAAGCATCGAATGTAGGGCACCAAACGCTTTGGCCCGCCCCTGCGTGAAATCACAGCCAATTTGAGACGTCAGCAGGCCGCAGGGCGGCTGACGATCCACAGGCGGAGGCTGTGGCTTTGAATCGTGGATAGCATAGCCCATGTAAATGGCCTTAGCGGAAGCGATTTTTGTAACGCGTCTCAGAACATTCCGCATTAGAGCTTACTCGTCAAGTTACGTGCAAACCAAAATAATTTTACTGTCCAGTTGCTCGATCAGGTCAAGCCGATCAGTGGCTGAGACATGACGAGGTCAGGTCAGGGCATGTCGGAGGGAGCGGCGTCGGGTAACGAAGGTCATCGGCCAGCAGGGGTCACGGACGGCTGCTGCCGGGTCGTCCGGCCCCGCCCGCCAGCTGCTGTGAATGCGACCGCGCTACCGCCGGGCTGCACAAACTACAGCCTCCGACAGCAGCTCCAGAAGCTGCGGTCCGCAGAGCACGGCTTCCGTGTCAGACACTGTCCGCGGCCAGGTTCGCCACACCGTGACCTGCCACCGACGCTGTGCGAACGCACGACAGGCATGGTCAGCCGAGCTGAATGATTAGCCGGCCCATGTCCTGGGAACGCTTCCTTTCATTTTCGCCTCCTTCCGGCGGTTGATCATTGGCAGACGCGACCAGAGATGGCGCCAGAGATGGCGACCAGAGATGGCGCCCCTCACGACACAGTACTTTTGTTTTCTATTTTGAGAATGGCTAAAGTCACGACTAACCACAAGTGTGAGCTTGGGAACTTTTAGCGGCCGGGGACATCAGACAACCTCAGATTTTAACTAAGATCCATTTTGGGACCCGCACGGCTGACTCTACACTATTGAAAAGGCCAGACGTATGCCGCAGTCTCCTGTATTAAGCCTGCACCACGCCGATCTCCGGCAGAACGCGATACCTCCAGGCACAGCATGTGCGGCAGGGGTCGGCCTCCGCGCGGCGGCGGCTCCAGCCCGCTGGCGGGTCGGCCGGTCACAGAGCCCGACGAGAGGAAGGCGTCCGGTCACGCTGATTACATGCATGACGATGCCAAGCATTTTCTCAAAGTAAATCGCTTTCATGATCGCCGTGCAGGTTATCGAAACCGACAAAAATTACAGCATCGGTGGTAAAATCCAATCAAGAACATTGCACTAAAAACGCGGCGGGTATCGCCCCAGCTACCTGCTGCGATGACCGGCGTTTGCAGCCGTCACGGCGTAACCCCACGCGCCGTGCAGTCGGTGGACGGTCCCACGGTATCGGTTTCGTTGGCTCCTGCTTCGAATGCTACCGACGCCTCGCAATTATGCGCCGCGCCGCGCGCGAGGAGGGGCGTACTAGCAGCCAGAGCCGTTCACACCGCGCGGTCACGTTCGCTGGCTTCGAGAAGAGGAAGGGAGAAAGGCGGGAGAGGGGAGGGGGGGGGGGGGGGGGCAGCGACCGTGAACGCATTTCCCAGGGTGTATAGCTTACCGCCCAAAATAAACCTAGAGCAAGTCCGCCGGCCGAACGACACGCGAGAAACGCAAACAGTCCTACTATGCCCTAATCTTGTTTAGAAACGCGCTCACAGTCACGCCAGGCCATCTGGGTCGTTGGGGAGTCCAGGGCCAGGACGACAGCAGACCAAGACAACACTTTGGACGCACCCCTCGCTCTCCTGCTGCGCAGCGTTCTAAATTCGGGCCATCATGTGACATTAATAGCGTGCAGGGCTTTTCCTGCACCTTTGCTATTGTCCCATGCAGTGGACTGAGGTCATCACAGTGAACTGTTCAAGTCCAGCTGTAGCAGAGGCTGGCAAAAGTGAGCCCAAACAAGCACCAGTTGAGCCTAGAAAGAAAACCCTAATTCCACACGCATGGCTCTCGAATCGGCATCACAGATTGCTCGCAGTCAGCGTTTTACGACACATAATCACTATGAATGGCAATGCTCAGTAATAAGACTTACGCGCCTCTATAATTTAGTATTTACCCGCACTTTCTTTCACGGAGCTTAGGACGTAATGACGTATGGAACGATGAAGGAGGATCGTCACGCAGGGACCCGGAACGATGACCACGCATAAAACCACGCCGCGATCATTTCGCGGGTGGCGTGAGTGGTGCCGCGGTGAGAGGACCCGGCCCCTTGATCGAGACTGACCGGAGTTCTATTTTCGAATTACTGTAATGGTAATGGCCCTACAGTGACAATCGACATAAAGGCAATACATTCTATTGTCTCGGTCATCATACTGCGAAGATAAAGAGCCCAGGTCAAGGCGGCTTCGATTCCGAAGAACTCACCGCTGACTTCGAACGACAAGATTTGGACATCATCCAGGGAGAGGCGTTAGCTCCGTTGGTTAAAGCATTCGGCCATATGCGGGAGCGGGGTCCCTGGTGCGCATCCGCACACAGCAATTATGCCCCGCTCCCCACCCCCTGTCCTCGGTACGGTCGTGAGTCTCGGACCAACGCGAATGACCGAAGCAGTTGCACGCTCTAAGAAAAACATAGTCTCAAAGAAGAACGCACGTGGCATCTAGGTGAAACTGACTCCAGAATGCACATCGCTGCTGCTCAGGCGACGACCGTCTTCGTACATGAGTGTATTGCCATCAAGTCTGTCTCAAACTATAGTGGGAAACGTTCGATCACCTACTCAGCGTAAAACGGTGAATTTTTCTGGCTAAAAAAATTGATCGCAATGTGACATCTGATTTTTTTTTTTATTAAAGAAGCTTCCTGTTCTTGGCAGGATTCCTGGGACCGATTCATTTCAGACCAAAAAGATATACTCTCCACTGAGTATCTCCTATCTCCTTATTCATGACCGGATCAATCATAATATTCCCCACGCGGTCTGAGGCCGACACCCTGTTCAAAGAACGTTAAATCAACCTGCCCACTGAAGCGTCACATAAAGGTATTTTGGCGCTCAAAGATTGGTACACTTTGCGAAACGATGATAGGCACGACAGCAGTGACTCACGGGACACCATGTACTGTTCCATCGACCCATTCTATGCCTGCGGGTTTCCTGCATACCGTTTTTCTGCGGCGGCTCATGCTAGGAACGTGACCCCCGGGCCAGACCGTTGGCTGCGCCGCTTTTCGCACCATCCGGTAGCGAAAACGGAGCACCGGCAAGAATCCCGGCAAAAAACGGCTCACATGGGCGTGGCGATCCCGGCGCAGCACGAGAAAAAGGCGGCGATGCCGGCGCGGCATTCCGCCGACCTGGTCCTCCCGGCGGCGATATCGAAGCGCTTCCGAGCAGACGCGCAAAAACGGCCGTAATATATCAGAGGTGGTCACGATGTAGTCGGTTGGAGATAATGACGCAGGCCTGGCCAGCTGGCGGCGGAAGGAGCTCCGATTCGCGCTGCCCTGGTGGTTCCCGTGATCCCGCAGCACCCATCACGCAATCTTATCCTGTTCCAATGTCCTTTCCCAGGCTCATTACGGCTTCCATTTGTATCTGTCCGTAACGAGTGCGGTGATAGGCACCTTCGCGTGCTGACAGACCGGCACGTCAAACACAGCTACGAAAGGTCCCGCCACCCCGGGTTCGGCGGTCCTCGAATAGTTATGCGCCACTGTTCTGCCAAGCATGGGCGGTCGAGAGTCGTTACCGATTCGCTTGTTGCCTTTTCTACCCGCGCATAACTATTCACCTACCCTCAACACACCTATGTCTGCCCACATGTTTCTGACATAATTAGACCCCGACTTTCCGCAGGCCGGGGGCGTAGAGCGGAAGCAATCTTTCAATCTGTTGCGCAATATACTCAGCTACTATTAATGATACAACAGTCGTCGATGTCGACATCAAAGTAACCAGATGACTGTTTTGCAAGTGCTATTAAGCGGGCCTTTGCAAGAGATTAAATGTCTCCCGTTGAACCAGGTTGAATGATGGCTCAAAAATTACCTGGAATAAGACAGGGGAATAGAATGAGGACAGAGAGCCATCTTACTTTCGATTGACAGTAAAGCGACTGTTGAAATAAACTAATGATACACCATTATAATGCATTTGATACATACAAGTGATACACTGGACAACCGGAAAAGAATGAACAAAGGAAGTGGACGCTAAATGTTGGGCAATGTCGCTTTGAAATTTGTAACCCCATATAATATGTCTGGGAAGAGAGTTACCCAAAGGCATGGGCACAAACTGCCCATAACATTAGTGCTGTCCCTTTCGGCCACGCGCGTTCCACGAGATAACAAGATAAAGTCGGGATAATTAAGGGTATAATTTAACCAGGTTACGCGGGTAATTACCCCGACGCAATAGCCCTCTAGTCCGGGCAGTTCAAGCCAACAGCGTCGCGTTTCACCTCCGGCTGCTTTGGTCAGTTGCCTCGCTCCAGAGAGCTCCGTAGAGACGCACACTCGTCAGCCATTGTAAATCGCGCACTAACTGACCATTTACGAGTTCCGGAAGAAGCGAGTACCGTTCCGAAGGCGGCGCCCCTCGCGTCACTGTACGGAGCTGGTAATGGCCAGGTGACTGTGTCCAGATTCTTCCGATAATTCAGGACAATCACGCGGCACGTGCGCGAAACGAATCCGAGAGGAAACAAGACATGTAAGACATCCACCAGATATGTGTCGCCTGAGTTCTGACATGCAGGCATACCCATTGGCCAGCACGGCAAACTGACCTTTCTTGACAGCTGAGCAGGGAGTCTTCTTGAGCGAGTGCTCCTGCTTCCGGATGGACTCCATGAGTCGCTCGTGGCTCGAGATCTTCCGGGGCGACATCGGGGCACTACTGATCTTTCGCTCGCTGACCTGAAAGCAAAGCGGCGGCGGTTACCACGAAATGCAGACAAGAATGCAGAAGGAGAGTGAAAGTGACTGCAAGGGATAGACGCGAAGAGGGTCGACCACGGCTGTTCCGGAAGAGGGGTAATTTTTAAGGTATAGTTGCTCGAAAAATAAGCGAGAACTGAATATACAGAATGCAAACAGAAAACGGGCTGAAAAGGTTAAGGTCAAAACTAAAGATAACGACCGAAAATGGAGTGCCGTCCATTTTTGAGCATTTATAACTGGTTGTTTGCATAAGCCAACTGCA
Source organism: Pollicipes pollicipes (assembly GCF_011947565.3). Taxonomy (NCBI): domain Eukaryota; kingdom Metazoa; phylum Arthropoda; class Thecostraca; order Pollicipedomorpha; family Pollicipedidae; genus Pollicipes; species Pollicipes pollicipes. Next base: position 16,533,588 of record NW_023596818.1, read on the forward strand.
CTTGAACTTAGATGATAGCTGTATTTGGTATTCTGTCAGCGCACTCCACTTTGTGCATGCACGGCACATGGCAGCCCAAATGATACGCCTTCATGCCTGGATGGTGGTCTGTGAGTTGTAAATGCTCGGCATCCAGTGCGCCTCGATTAGAAGAGGAAAAACATGACGAACTCTGGGAATCGGTCTAAATTACGAGGCGTCCTCTTCCGATGTGTGTAATATTAAACGGGTAAATAACAATAACGAGTGCCCCGGAGGAGCGAAAAACGCGACTCAAATGGAATGGAGTTACTCTGGAAACGCACACAAAGTGATCTATGGCGATCAGTCGGCAGCAAAGAAGTGACAGCAAAACTAATAAAAACACATCTAGACCACGCAGGCCATACTTGCGCCCAAAACGAAAGAGAGATCATTGCCAGCCCCATCGTGCACAAAAACACAATACACATGGGCGGGTGTAACGGAGCCGGACTCGTGCGGTCGGCCCAAAAACTGCGCGCGGCCGCGGCGCGCCTATTCAGTCCTTCAGGTCGGTTGGCTCCAGCGACGTGCTCGAGTCGACGTGGCGGTCGGGCCCAGCCGGCGCGGCTGCCCGCCGCCCTGACCCAGATGTGCGACCAGGTCCCGTGCAGTGGCGGGGGTCAGCCGGGTCAGAACAGGCTCGACGGCACCGCCAGATCCGGGAGGGGAGAGGAGGGGGCTGGGGTTCTACTGCGCGGCGCCTCAGGATGTTTGGACTGGGAAAGGCTGGATATGCCGCGCATGCTTTCGTACGTCGCTGAGAGACCCTTACCACCCGCCAGGCGGACATGGAGCCAGGCTTATGTTCGACTCAAGCTAAGTCGTGAATTGGCCCACGAGCCAGCTGTTTTGAGTGGGCCGTAGGCTGAGTCGGCTTGGTACGAAATACACCGCTCTGAGCCATGAGCCGATTCACGTTCTCGTAACGGCATGATCTAAACCGCGAACCGATCATTCTAACGTTGTCGTGTCAGTGAGCCATATGACTAAAATTAAGACGGTAACAGGAGGAAACACAGCACGCCCACACAACTTAACAGACCATTACAGAGTGTTAAAAGGAACAGCACGCGGCATGAGTTGTACAGCTTTTGCAAGGTAAGCACAAAGTCTGTTGTTATAGTTTCCAAGCAGGAAACAAAACATTGTTGATCCTAACATAAGAATTGTCCAAATTCAGCCAGGAACCAGAGGATACTCCATGGTACAGATATGTAGCGTACGAGGTCCACATCGCATGCTATATAACTCATGGATCTGGGTTGTAGGCGCCAGGGTATAATGTGGTAGCCTAGAACTGGGACTTCAGAGAGCTGGTTGCTAACAGGTTACAGGAAAAGTGTTATTTTGCTGCACTACACTGGATAGGTTCAAGCTTCATGCTTGCTACTAGGCTATTTGTACCCATCCTAGAAGCTACGAATATATATATATATATAATATATATATATATATATATATGTGTGTGAGTCATCATGCAACGAGTCAGAACTGAATGGGAATCTAGTTTTGCAAGCCGCGCGAGTCGTGAACCAAGTAATTCGACGCAAGCAAAGGGTCTGAACTGAAATGAATCAAACAATCTGAAACGCCTATATAAGCCATCAGCTGAAATGGATCCCAAAATCTGTGAGCCGACCCTGAGCCTGATAAAAAATGGGCGAGTCTGCATGGAGCCCGGTGTAATGGTACGGACGACGAAACAACAATATGCACATATGTCTTGCCTGCCCTGCGGGCGGTGCACCGCACGGGGTGAATGTTCCACGGGGTGTTCAAGCCACGGGGTGGTAGAGCTAATGAGCTAATGTTTGAGCCTTTACTCTCACTAGGATAGCATTTGCATCCAGATATCACTCCCCCAAGCTGATGGTCATAAAATTAGTCTGTCGCTAAAACGACCAACAACACACAGTGTTTGCATGTGCCAACAAACACAGTGCTTGCGTGCGCGAAGCAGAGTCGCAGGTCATGGAGAGAGCCGAACAGACCGAGAGGTTAAAGCGATCTGCTCAAGATGGCCCTAAAAGCGGTGGGTCACACGACATCCACGCGACACTACAGAGGTACAATCCGGCCATGTTTGCGCCGTAAAAGGATAGAAAGACGCCTGTGGCTTTGGTCTTTCCATCTCCGCATGACATCCGGGCTTATCAGGAGACGCACAAGCGCACGTGTCCAAGTTCACCATAAATCTCACACGTTGCGCTCACCATAAATCATAGACCTGCGCAGGACACGAAGCGCCATGCGATTGATAAACCTTAACTGCTGAATAAAAACACGATGCTGAGCACTGCGACAGGCTCCCATAAGCTCGGGCATAAAGATATGGACATTTACCGCCCCTGGTCTCACGACGGCCGATCCATGATTTACGGCAGCGCCAATCGCTCTTAAATCCCTCGTCTCACACCGAGCTCGCAGGCCACGGCTTGAATACTGGCCCTAGCTTGAGATGAGTGTCGCTTGTTTGCGCTCCGCGGAGGCGACCTAAGCGAGGGCACTGCCCGCCCCCGCTGTAACACGGCGAGTCAGAGCAGACCAAATGTCTGATGCTGATCTGACTATGATGACTCTCAAATGGCTGAGCTGGCCAACTAATCACGGCTCACATTTGGAAGGAGCGAAAGAATTAAGCTTTTGACCAGACTGACCAAAAGCCGACCCATTGGCGAGGCCTTGAAAACCGCGAAAAACTTGTGTAACAATGGCACATATGGTATATATATATATTAATATATATATAATATCTATAATATATATATATACGAAATAATCACCGAAATACCAATGCCCTATTGATAATGTCAGAACCGGCGTTAGAATAGCGGTCGCCACTTGGACAAAGCCTACGTACAATGTTACCAATCGCCCCGCGCAGCTCTGCACCATGATTTGAAAACGTGTCACGTTAGCGCACATTAACCACGACCTTGAGTGATCGATGAAAGCAGCGCCAAACAGCCCGCCTTCCCCCGGCTGTCCTCAGACCACTCACACGCGCGGCGACCTTCCGCGCACGGTCCGGCCGAACCGGAAACCGGTTTGAATCGGATGGCGAAGACGAGGGTCAAGGGCCTCGCGCAGAGCGTGCGTCGGGACGACAGACTGACGAACCTGGGGCCGCCTCACGGACAACGGGGGCGGCCGGGCCCTGCACGTCTGCCGCCAACCTGCCAGCGAGCCGCTCCGCCGACACGAGTCGTGCCTCGACCACGCGAGGCGTGGCGAGGCGCGGGCGGGCTCGCGTCGCGTGCCGTCGGCCGCTGTTTGGCCGGAAGCGGCCGCTAATGGCACGAGGAGTGGGCGGCGTGCTGTTTTGCGGGGCGGCCCCCGCCGGAGGGGCGCCTGACAATGTGGGCACGACCCTGGCCGGCCGATCGGGCCTGCCAAACGCGCGTGGTCACGCCAGGGCCGTCGCTGGCCGCGCTGGTTTGTTGCGACCGCCACCGCGACAGGCGTCGCTGCGGTGAGGTCCGAACACACGAGCGGCGAGGCCCGGAGCACACGAACGATGGGGCCCAGAGCCACGAGCGGTGGGGCCCGGAGAACACGAGCGGCGAGCCCCTCCCCCCCCCCCACCACCTCCTCCCCCCCCCCCCCCCGCGGAGGGCTGCTAACCGACATCCAGCGGAACAGCCGCTATTGTGCTGATCGTCCGAACCGTGGCGACGGGTGATTTGTGTAGGCTTCATGTGTCTGGAAGCGATTTGTTAACTGAATCTGTTTTGAATGACGCACCACGTGGAGTAATAATATTCAGCTCGTTGCCTTCGTCTCGTCTTATGGCAATGCGCATTTGCAGAAATGTTGTCTACATACCAGATAAACACCGCTTAAAAGCTATATTTTATCTAATCGTTACAATTGAACAAGTTGAAGTTTCCAAACAAACATGGATCAGCCGCGCAGGCGATGCACACGGCGAGGCTGTGTGCGACATACATGCGGAAGTGGTAAGCGTTCACATTTGCATGATACACCAGCACTATGGTGTGGTCAGGCACCAGCCACCACAAGAACCGGCCACAACCCTTCCGACCCGACTGGCTCGCCTCCCAGCGAGTTAATTAGGTGGGCACGACCTGCCTCAGACTCGGCCAACAGGGATCGAACACCTGTCGCTCCGCCACGACCAGCGTGTTATTAACAACGTGGGCCTCGAATGCATTCCCCCTCCCCTCCTCTCTCACAGCCCGTAGTCAAACGACTGGAAGAGCGTTGCCTGGCGCCGCTTTGCAGAAGTGATCGCCTGACGGTACATTCGTACCGTACCGTACCGCACCGAAAACGTACCTTCTTGAG
>NW_023596818.1:16538019-16550519 GCF_011947565.3 Pollicipes pollicipes
CCGACTTCCGGGCGCCATGAATCCCCTAACCACCGGGTGGCAGCCTGTCACGAGCGCCAGTGTGCCGGCCCTCCCCAGTTCCAGCCTCGCGTGGCGCCACGATGGCGGGCCAGGGCTGGGGAAACGGGGGGGGGGGAGGGGCATCGACGCCGGCGTCCGTGCCCTCACCCACCCTCGTCAACGACTGATTCACCGCCGCCCCGACTGCGGTGCAGTGCCGTAGTGCGCCCGCCTCAGTGGCGGAGTCGGCAGCCTTGCCGCGGATCAGCTCTGACCGGACCACACCCGGCGTGGGAGCGCCACCCTGCGCGCGTCCGCGAGGGTCTCGCCCCCGCGAGCGGCGACGAGTGCCTCTTCTGGCGGACTGTCGAACGCGGCCCGATGCGCGCCCCACGCCTGGCCGCGCGAGGGTCGAGCGGCGACCAACTCATCGACTACGACTTCGTCGACGCTACGGTGGGTGTCAGCGCCGACGGCCGCCGCCGGCCACCGCCGGGCGCGTTTGTCCTCCGCTCCGATGCCGAGTCTCGCCCGGCCGCCCTGCTGTCGGCGACAGCTCCGGTCGCAGGCGCGGGCTCTCGCCGGTTTGGTGGAAGCGCCGCGGCTGCTGTCCGCCGTCAGATCGGCACCTGCCCGCGCTCCCAGATCCAGCTACCCGATGTCGGACCGGCCGCGGCCGAGCTCGCTCCTCAGGCCACATGGCCGCTCTCACTAGCCTAGTGTTTGGTCTACCATCGTTCAGGGGTAGAGAGGCCTCGCCCGCCGGACGGGGTGAGTCGCGGCGCGACCCGGACGGAACAGGTCTCGACGACCTGCTTTGAGTATGGATCTCCGTGGGAAGTTGGGCATGATTCCGTCGCGTGCAGACGGCGCCGCCGTAATGCAGGCTGGTGTTGATGTCAGCCATGCTAAGTCGATCCTCATGCGCACCGAGCCCTGCCAAGCCGCTGCTTTGGAAGCTCAGGGCCCGCGTCGCCGCACTTCCTTGCCGAAACGTGACGGAGGGCTGCCGCAGCCGTCACATCCGCCCATCCTCGCTGGCTGCACCGTCGTCGTCCGCTGGTCCGCGGTCCGCGGCCCGCGCGGCGCACTCTGAGCGCGCGCGGCCCGGCGGACGGGCCGAAAGTGCCGCGTCACGCCGTTATCAGCTGTTGGTCGGGCCTAGGCCAACCTAGCCGACCCGGTGACGGCGGACCTCCGTTGCCATGGCTACGGCGGCGCGCTGCTCGTAGAAACCAATGGCGTGACGAGTGCGCTGACAATCCACTCCGGTCACGTGGGCGACGTGACGAGTGCGCTGACAATCCACTCCGGTCACGTTGGCGACATGAGGGGCGCGGGAGCGGCATCCCTGTGTACCGTGCTACTGTACGTTGAGGGCTGTTTGCCGTTGTTTGCTCATTTCTTGTTGACAGATGTAGCTGATAGGTTTTACAAACACGTGATTGTTGGAGCGTCATTTCCCGGGGCCGGCTTCATGTCCAATATCGCTACTCCTCTCGCCAGCGTTACCTAATTGTTCAATGTTGGGAATGGCCGGATAGTGGGATCCAAGTGTTATGCTTAATTCAATTGGCTCCATATATCGCCGTGCGATTTTTGTCAAATTTTCACAAAAAGTGTGGAGCAATGGTCCTGGCGTTCCAGGTCCTATCCCAATTGATATGTACGAAAGCTTATATCTTTGGGTCATACACGCCTTTGAACAGCTCTGTCATGCGCGGGGGATCAGCTGCAGAAAGAGAGCGACTCAGTAGATGCAGTTGACCCCAGCACGCAGGGCTGCGGACTCAGGTCTTGGTGAGGGCCGCGCGTATTCGCGTCCCACAGTCAAACATGGATAGAGTCTGGCAACGGCCATAGCTTTTGCTATGACGATTGACATGACAATCTAACGCCGTGCCCGATTTGGCGCCAGTCGGTGGAAATCCTTCCGCGCGACGAGTGTCGTCATTTAGTAGCCTCACGCGCAGTACACTGTTCTCATACCGACCTTGGCAGCCCGGACCCATGAGACTCCGCCCACCTGTCATGCCTTGCTTTGATGACCTTCGGGTAGCACCAGGTACACCATTTCCTTTTGTCACTGAAATGTGTGGCCGGATATGTTCAGCTCACATGAATTATTTCCACCATGATTGCCCGGATCAGAACCACCGGTGCCAAGAGACTCCCTTTACAAACAACAAAAAGTTGCAGCAAGCGACCGGCCGCACAGCGGAGAAGCACAGCCGTGTCCTATCACCAGTATACTAACGGCACAGCACAGCGCCGGGTCGCGATCGCCGGTACTCCGCCCTGCTCTGCTCCCTGCCCGCCCGACCCGTCCTCGCGCTGCGCCTGGCCCGCCCGACCCGTCCTCGTGGCAATGCGCTAGTTGGCGCCGCGGCCGCCGCGCGGCGCTGCCGCAGCGCTGGTGGTCGTCCTGCCGCGCCGAGGCGAGGTCGCCCCGCTACCATATCGACGAGTCGATAAATATTGCAGCGTCAAACGTGCCGACGGCACCAGCCTTGGTCTGGCGGGCCGGCGGGGCCTCTGCTCAAGACATGCGCGACGGCGGGGTGGGCCGCTCCCCGAGCCCCGGGGCCTTCCGCGGGAGCGGGGTCCCGGGGAGCCTGCTGAGTAAACATCCCGGGGCGGACGGTTCTCAGTGGCGGATTCGTTCATGTATGGCTGTCACGGGTGAAAGTGGTTTCGTTGATGGCCTGTGCGCTACAACGCATGTTTTAACCGAGAACTTCCAAATGTACGTCAGCTGATTCGCCTGTCAGAGATGTTAAAGGTGTATTTGTGTTCTATTACGTTTTCCGTAATCTTAGATATTCAACGTTTAGATCCCAGAAACTGGTATCGCAAATTGTCTCTTTTGGAGCGCTCCGTTGCATCAGCTTGATTTGAGAAGAATTTCCTACTGGGTCACGGAAAATCACACAACGGGCACAATCACGACTGATTCCTAGCCGCGGTTTCGCACCATAGGCTTGGTCTACGGCGCACTGTAAGCAGGTTTGCTCAGCGATCGCTCGCATTTACCTTGTACACTGGTCGCGATCACACAGCTGTCAAGTGTTGAAAGCTTAGCATTGCGTTGCATAGTAGCTCCACGCATGATGTATTTATGTCCAATGATATGCTGACTCTGCAAACGTATCAGCACAGATGTTGGTTGCCGAATTCTTGCTGATGTATTTTCGACCTGCTCTGATCATTCTGTCATTGATGAGCTTTGAGGAATTGAGTGGTTGGGTACAAGCAGACCCTTTCACAATGAGGTTCCTAGGAGATACGCGGACGAAGATTGGAAGCCAGTTTTCAGCAATGTGATCTGTATTCATCGCACCGCGTCAACCCTGACAGCGAGAAATGATTCCAGATGCATACAGTTGAATGTGCAGGCAAATGCCGCTTGTCTTTGGTAGAATCGAACGGCGTCTCAGCCCCGGCTCCCCGGCGTCCTCCAGTCACCCGCAGCTTCCCCAACTGGTTTGGACGTCAATTATTCGACCTTGGGACGACAATCCAAGGATAATAGATGTGCGAATAATGACCTGGTAACAACACGGCGGTATAGTATGGGAGCAGCTTCTGGTCTTGTCGCAACTCACAAGCAAAGCTGAGATTGGTGCGACTTGTGTTTATCCAGGCGGGTGCTGCTCCAAAGAATTCTCGAAGCATGAAAGCCCATGGTCCACAAAACTGAGAGGCGATGCTTGAGCAATCCTCGTCCGTAGATTGTAGTGAGTGCATGGACCCACGAGTTGCACACGTCCATAGGCGTCAAAACTGGGGTTCTTGGGAGGTTTAGCACTCCGATATTGGGAACATTAAACATAGGCCGATGGCGGTGTATGGAACACAGCAAATCAGAACACCACTATCCTCCGGTGCTGATGGAATTCCCTTATGCATACGAACACTAACATGGGTGTCAACGTCTTAAAATGGTTGGGAGGCCGAAGTCGTGGAAGTCGCCGAAAAGAGAAAGATCCGAGAAACTTATCGGATTTTGTCCGTTTCTTTCCTGATTATCCACTATATATATATATATATATATATATATATATATATATATATATATATATAAGCATTCATGCATGTTCATGTGCACACACACACACACACACACACACACATATATATATATATATATATATATATATATATATATATAGTGTGTATTTTTTGACATTTTGGACAGTTATCCATATTTTTTTTGTCATGTTCTCCAAAAGTACGGCTTTTTTGTGTGTGTGTGCATTGCGCGTGTGCGCGCGTGCGTGCGCGCGTGCGTTGCGTGAGCGCGTGCGTGCGCGCGCGCGGTGTGTACGCGTGCGAGCGTGCGTTGCGTGAGCGCGTGCGTGTGCGCGTGGTGTATGCGTGCGTGCGGGCGTAAGTGAGAAAGTGGAATAAGTGCGTGCGTGCCTGTGTGTGTTATGTGCCTAGCAATATATAGACTATTGATTATCTGCTAACAGGAATATATATATATATATATATATATTATATATATATATATATATATATATATATATATATATATATATATATATATATGTATGTCGCTATTGCAATTCGTTTGCATGCACGTTCTCAACCCAGCAAAATTTAATAGGCAAAACGGATACAATTCAGTTCATGTAAAGCAAAGCATAAGTACTCTTCCACGCGCCATTTGAGGTAATGGAACTCAGCCCTCCCCCGAGAACGCTTTGGTAGATGCTCTCCTGTTGACAATGTCATTTCCCGCTCGTCTTAATGACCGCACGTTGCGAGCTGCTGTACTCCTGGAGTGCATTGTTCTTCCTGCTGTGCCTATGAACGGAAACCGACTCCCTCTCGATTCCATTAAAACGTGTGGAAAACGAAATGCACGTCATGTCAAAGTCAGGCGCGATGCATGTTGATTGTAGCAGCGTTACCATCTAAGCTGCGCTTCAGCGACCATGCGATTATGCTTCTGCACACACACTTGGCACTCACTGGCCTCACACACTCTGTGCCAGCCTGACTGCCTCCGGAGTTCAGACGGCACTGGCGGCGATCGTCCGTTGGAGGCTTCGCTGTCACTCCGGCCGAAAAAAAAACTTTCAAACGCAGCTCCCGTGCAGCGCCGGCTGTGCCTACAACAGTGGTGCAGTTAGAACACATTCGGCAACGCTGGAGATGGCGGTGTTTGACGCATGAGGTTTTTGGAATCAGATGACGATGTAATGATGTATGTATGTATAAATATAATGATGTAACGATGATGTAATAGCACCACTGGAATTCCTGCACACTGTGCCTAGCTTTATGATGTTGTTATGTCCAAGGCAGGGTTTCACGAAAAATAACACTAAGATTATTGTCAGGCGTCAATGGCAGTGTTACACACTTTTATGGGGTTTGAAGCCGAAATGTCCATCTTGAAGATCACTCGGCGCAGTTCACAGCCTTTCCCTTCCTGAGACCTCAACCTTTCTAGCTTCCGAGCTACACGCCCGTGAAGATGGAGAGACTACCTCAAGGTCACCCAGGTATCCAGGTACTGGAGAGGCATTGACTGACCTTTTTCATTTTAAACCTTATTTTATGGACTGTATTGAATACTCATGAGACCCTTCCTGTTTCTGGACGAGGAGCTGCCTGCTATTAGTTGGCTCGACGCTCTGTTGTCGCTATTGTCTCGATAATATACGTTCTGGTGTTTTGACATTTTGGACAATTATCCATATTTTATTGTCTTGTTCTCCAAAAGTACAGCCTTCAGATTTATGTGCTAGAGCTTTAATGAGCATAGCTTTCCTTAAATATGAAGTAACAGCATTGTAAATATCCGTTTTTTTCATTTGAAATCTTATTGTTGTGCAAGGTGTAGTGAGAGACCCCACATGCTTTTTCAGCTGACCTTAGTACGGTCGAAGCCCTCGAAACTTGTGATGCCGCCACGTGGTTGGTGTAGCTGCCGACCACCTTACGGCGATTGTTATCCACCTGTCGCTTGACTCAGGAGCTTTCCACTCTGGAGCGGTGTTGTGGGCTGGGCGGCGAGGCACTGTGGTGGCGAATCCGTCCCGTGTGACGGTCATGAGGCTATTCCACTCTGGAGCGGTGTTGTGGGCTGGGGCGGCGAGGCACTGTGGTGGCGCATCCGTTCCGTGTGACGGTCATGAGGCTTTCCACTCTGGAGCGGTGTTGTGGGCTGGGCGGCGAGGCACTGTGGTGGCGAATCCGCTCCGTGTGACGGTCATGAGGCTCCCACTCTGGAGCGGTGTGTGGGCGGGCGGCGAGGCACTGTGGTGGCGAATCCGTGGCGTGTGACGGTCATGAGGCTTTCCACTCTGGAGCGGTGTTGCGGGCTGGGTGGTGAGGCACTGTGGTGGCGAATCCGTGGCGTGTGACGGTCATGAGGCTTTTCCACTCTGGAGCAGTGTTGTGGGCTGGGCGGTGAGGCACTGTGCCGGCGAATCCGTGGCGTGTGACGGTCATGAGGCTTTCACCACAGGGGCGTAGTTTCGCCAAACAGGTTTGCGGCGCTGAACGAGGAGAATAGCTAAACCTACCGCTAAAATACACCAAAGACAACCTCTACGCGGATTTGACCCACTTTCCTCTCAAAGTTAGGGGGTGGATTCACCCCCAGCTGAATAGCAAAGTTTACTCGTGCTTCAATACATTTCCTTGCTTCATCTCGGCGAGAGATGTTGTCGTCAAGCATCATCATCATTTTGCTCGGCCCCCAGGTTTTAGTAATCGACTTTGAGTCGATGTTTCGCAGGTTTAGCCTTTGTTGAACATGTATGGCTTCGGGAAAAAGTGTAAGTTGATTGTGCGCGACTTTTAAAGCCTGCCACGGAAAACCCTCGGCAGATAGCCGCAGGGCGGGTTTCAGGTTCCAACGCAGCATTTGTGATAGGCCTGTTTGAAAGGCCCTAGTGTTGTTTTGCTCATCATTGTCGGGCGATTAGCGCGTTCGATGCATTTGCGTGGTGTCGATTGCCAGGTTTTCGTAAGGGTCTCATTGAATCTTCATGTCGAAGTGGAGGTCGGCACATTTCAATCATTTTTCCGAACATAGCGGCTAGTAAACTGGTCAAGCTTTTTGGTGCTGATATTTCACGGGCATGTTTTAAATCTCCGATGACAGGACGTAGCCAAATATCACGGCAAACGCGGTTTGCTGCAATCTATATATACAAAACTAGACCAGAGTCAGTAAGACATCTGCGTTATACAATTAAAGCACACAGAGTGTAGCAAGACAGAAAATACTTCAGCGAACATGTTACGAACGCGGAGCTTTAAAAGTTTGACGAGCTTTGTCCGCTGCTTCGTCCGAGCTTCCCCCGCGACGAGCATCGTAATTCAGTTTTACACTGCTTTGTTCCTATTACCTGTGACACAACAATAAGAAACTTTTAAAACTTGTACAATTTTCAGCTCTCATTTTTTAATGATCTCCTTGAAGAAACTTAGGGTCTAGAATGTTGCGGAGCCAAGCTCGCCATGGGGGGGGCAAAGAGAACTTTGGGGGGGAGTAGGCTGCCCAAAGAATACAAATCGATACCCGTGAAGGACAAATGATGGAATAAATAAGCTGGATGGATTCGACTGGAGGACATAAGACGTCACTGCTTTTCAGAAACTCCTCGTGTGCGTGATGGGCACATTTACACGATTTGGACCCGACTGCACGCCAACGAGGCAGTTCAGACGACGTTGCACTATTTTAGTTGGCAACAGTTCACCCATAATTGGCAACAGTTCACCCATAATTGTAACTACCCGGATGGCACGAGTAGCATGCATAATAGGGTACCTTGTCGAACGCTTGACATCATTGCAAGATTCTCTTAACTGCACATGTGCAAGCCTAGAGAGTAGTCATAAATAACTGTCAACACTTACCATGATTCATCAGTATTAAAACAATACCGTCAGTGTAATACACATGCCTCGCGCCGATGTATTGGCCAAACAATAGTGCTTCCTGTGAAGTGAATATGATCAACACAGAGGGTCATAGAGAGGCCATGGCCCTTCTTCGAGGGTCAACACAGAGAGCGTGACCACCACCACAAGGTCTTGCTGGCGCTGAGTCGGGACTCACTAGATATCGGAACTCCCGACCTGAGTAACCACCGGGCAGAATGCGACTTTTCTTATATTTTGACCATAACAATGGCGCCAAAACGAAAATGGACTGCGATAGCATTTAAAGTATGGCCACGCCCCTACCGGGAACACATATTGCGGCGGGAGCGAGGGTAAAAGCTCCGCGCGGGGCGGCTCGGCCAACTTTGCACGCAGCAGACCTCGCCGGCGGCTGGAGGAGATCGCCCGCCGCCGGCCAGGCGTCGCCGGTGGCCGGAGGAGATCTCCCGCCGCCGGCCAGAGCTCGGCCGGCGGCTGGAGGAGATCGCCCGCCGCCGGCCAGAGCTCGGCCGGCCGGCGCCTGCCCAAGGCGCCAGCGACGTGACCTGCCGGCCGCTTCCTTCTCCCCCGCTGCGGCCCGGGCGGGCGGCGCCTGCTTAATAAAACATGCCGGCGTCTCTGCCGTCCGCCGCCCCAGGCGCCCCACGCCCGGCGCCCCCCCGATAAGGCAATCTGGGCCCTTGTTCTAGCAGCGGGACACGCCGGGCGCCCATCCCGTACGGGCATCGCTGCAAAATTTGCAATCGGGGCAGGGTGCGGCGGCGCTGATGCGGTGCTGGTCGCGGTTTTAAAGCGGACACGTTGCGCGGGTGGTCCGGTCTAGGCGCGTGTTGGGGCCGGCGTCTGAACCGTGAGCAGTGGATGTCCGGAGAGCGACTCTCCCGGCTGGTGCTCGAGGGTCTGGTCTCAGTCCAGGCGAGTGCTGTACGCTTGCATGAGAAGCGGGGGTAGCCAAAGCGCGGACTGCATCTCCCCCTTGGCCCAGACTTGTTTTCGTTTTTAACCATAGAGGCTCCTGACAGAGGTTAAAATTAGCGTGATGCATACTTACCGAGCTCTGCCACTTCCTCCTCCCCGTAATGCAATCCTGGTTACGCCCCTGGTAGGAGGAGCATGGCAGTCAGAGTTCCCGGCGAAGCGGAACCGCATTTGTCCAGGACACAGCTGGTTGGCGACGAAAAGTCGGTAGTTCGAGGCCATGGCACGAACGTGACATTTGCATCTGACTACATGGGAGGTTGGCAGGTCCTGGAATTTCGCATAACTTGCCACTCAGCATGTATTGCGTGGAACTTCATGTGGGACAACGTCCTGGGAACTGGGAGGGTAACTGAGAGATGCCCCCCTCCCCCTCCATCTGACCGAGAGAGGGAGGAGGGGGTTAGCAACCGACATCTTTTGCGCGCCGCGAACTTACCCATGACATCTCACGTGCTGCCGTTCAGTCGGGCGTGGTATAAACGCAGCCCGGTTTGAAGGTTCTAAGAAAATGTATACAACTTTTGGCACGCAGAAATCTAGGGAATTGACCTTCAGGCATCGTAAACAGAAGGTCACTGATTGACAAATCTGCATCTACGCTGTAACTTCGCGCGGGCGCATACGCGAGGAAAAGGACTGAAGGGAGTGTGATATGTCATTGTATATATGCATATATATATATATATATATATATATATATATATATACACCTGCGCACATGTATGTATGTAGCATTGGTATGCTATTGCTTAAGCATCTGAAGCATCTCGGGTGAGTTGACCACTGTGAGCCATTGTGACCCCTGTCTAGACGCGGTGCCTGACACGGTGCCCTGTATGCCGACTCCATCAGGGATCCGAGGCGATGCGTTGGTAGATTTGGTTTCCGTTCACGACACGAAGCCCTGCATCCAATGGCACCCGTCTGACAACACCAGCACGGCCACGTCAGCTAACGTTATGCACCGGAACAGACTCAGCGACGGCGGTTTGTGTGGTTTGTGGTTTGTGCTAAGCCCAGCCTCACCTTCGTTAATCGCGTTCCTTGCAGTAGACCGCAATAGGCGCCGCCAGTGAGCAGGGAGAGGAGCTGGGTGGACGCGGGGGGGGGGGGGATAGGGGGCGAGGCAGTCCAGACGCTTTTACCGTTCGTCCCCATGGCACGCGCTGGCGCTCTGTCGGCGGCGACTGGCGTGCGCGGGCTGGCCCGCAAACGGCCCCGATTGGCTATCGGTGTCGTCGCCGCCTGGCGTCGATTGGCTGTCCTGTTAGTGTCGACCCCGCTCAGTTCGAGAGATGGGGTTGTGGAGTGGCCCGCCGGCGTTACCAGCCGGCCCCCGCCGGTGCTCTCTGTGCCATAGTGAGGGGTGGGCATTTTGTGTCTGGGGACTACAGCATCTGTGGTCAATGTCGCGCAAGCGCCCGAAAACGAGGCATGCCCGATATTGAACGTACAGTCGATTGGTTTTGTGTTCTCACCACTCGTGAGGAACGCACTATTTTTCGTTCATAATTCCACAGGCTTACTCCTTATACTAAAAGGAAGTTTTAGTGTAGCTTGCTAAGGCGCTTTGCGAACTTGTGTTCGATTCCGCATCGTGAAATCGATTTAGTTTTGACTCGCAACTAATGAAATCGACTCCGATTCAAACTACAAGCGACACAGCATAACCTTGAGTCGACTCTGATTCCGACTCAAGGTTGTATGGCCTCAGTCTCCGTCCAAACGGATTAAAAGATAACCTGTTCTCTCAGTCCATAACAGGGAAAGTAACCCATTTTTTCAGCCACCTACCTAGCAAGGTAACCCAATGGCTACACAGCAATATAGCCAAATGTTTTCTGCTGAATGATCCACTGTAACACTAGGACCACGAAACTGAAACAAGGTGTGGTAGAAGAGGCAGAAATGCTTTGTTGACCCCTCCGAATCAATTTTTTAAGATGTAACACCACGGGACATAGGCTAGAGCATTTGGCTCTAAAATAGCTTCAATGCCACTTTTCCAATTTGGAGGAGGCAGTTGCCCACCTTTGCCTCCGTTCCCACGTTCGTCGCAGTTTTGCCTGTTCCAAATTTGCACAGACACTCCCGATTTAGACTTTCGTCTCCGCTCGGCCATCAGCCAACTCGGTGACCGCCAGTTGTTGACCTCACCACAGGCCTGAGTCGCGACAGTGAACACGTCGCTCACACTGAGGACAGCGACGGACCATGAAGGCTGAAAGATCTCCACGTCGCGCAGGCCGTCGACCTTCACCACGCCGCCCCTCACTGGTCCACTTGGGAGCGGCGGGCGGCGCTGTTGCTATTCTCGTTGCAATGGTATTGCCACTGCACTGGTGCCACTAAGAGCTAATGCTGCGTAACAGGACACGACTTCTCATTCTGGCCGCTGAGAACCTTGGCTGCACGATGCGGGTCGCGGCACGGGCTTTCCCGTCCAGCTGTCAAAAGTCGGCGGGTGGGACTGTTGTGGAGGATCAGGGCGTGGCTGCTCTGGAGGATCAAGGCGTGGCTGCTCTGGAGGATCAGGGCGGGGCTGCTCTGGAGGATCAGAGCCGGGCTGCTCTGGAGGACCAGGGCGGTACTGCTCTGGAGGATCAGGGCCGGGCTGCTCTGGAGGATCAGGGCAAGGCTGCTCTGGGGGATCAGGGCGTGGCTGCTCTGAAGGATCAGGGCAGGGCTGCTCTGGGGGATCAGGGCGTGGCTGCTCTGGAGGATCAGGGCGGGGCTGCGAGCCGTCAGCGGGTTGCGCGCGCGGCACAAGCCGCGCTGTCCGCCTTTGTTTGTCCGCGCCGCGTTCGCCCCCAGTTGGCAGCGGCCGCCGCCGGCTGTGGCCATTAGTTTCAGCGCGGCGGGCGGCTGGGCGGCCGCCGTTGCCGCCGCACCAGTGCCGGAACCGTCGTCGCGCCGGCCGTCGAGGCCGTTGCGAGCGCCGATCGTCGAACCGACGTTCTTTCAAAGCCGGCCGGAAGCGGCGCGGGCGGCGGCGGCGGCGGCGCGCTGCTTTGTCTCGGCCCGCGGCACGGCGGCGCGCGCGCCTCCTCTCATCTTTACGACCGTGCCTGCGTTCAAAGGAGGAATTTAGTGTTTGGCCGGCGCGCCGGCCGGCCGTCGGTGACGACGCCAAATACCTGCCGGCTGGCCAGCGGCTGGTGGACGGTCGCCGGGCGCGCCGGGCGCATCCGGTTCTCCAGCAGAGGCCGTCGGGAGCCGCGCCGGACCGGGAGGTGCGCTCCCGCGCTCGCACGGAACAGTCAATCGCCGGCGAGGGGTCGGACGCGCCGGCCCCGCAGCAAGCGCCGCAGCAGGCGTGCTGTGATGGACGGCGGTGGGTGGAGCACGCTGCGAAGTGTTTGCCGGAGAGGTGGTGTATGAGGAGGTCGAGGAGCCGATAGGCCACCATCGAGCGTTCTTGGGCGAGCTGAGTCACTGTCGTAGGGCGACAGACCGTGCGAGAGTCATCGGAATAGCCCAGCAGGCGGTGACAGCCTTGGAGTCGCTCGGGTGACGTCGCCTTGGTCAGCATGAGCTCCAGCTACAAGTTCCGCGACTCCAGTCGCCGGCGCTCGCAGGCCGGTGCGGCGCACAATGCCTTCGTG
>NW_023596818.1:16555519-16578280 GCF_011947565.3 Pollicipes pollicipes
ATGCTGGCCTGATGGCCTCCTGGTGATCTTCTAATAGCCGTGAGCTGGTAACGTGGTGAACTTTGGTACCCTCGCTGAACTCGTGATCCCCTGAGGAACCGTTGTTACGGTGGGCTTCTGGTGTTCCGCTCACCTGGAGAACTTTAGTGACCTCTTGGTGACCTCCTGGTGACCCCCTGGTGACCTGGTGACCATGCAGACGGCGGCGGTGCACCGCTCGCACCTGATCCACCCGCCGGGCGCGGGCCGACGGCGCGGACACCACAGGGTATGTTACCGCCTCCCTGCACCCGCCGGGTGCTAGCCGCTCACAGAGCATGTGTGCCAGCGGATGGCCGGATAGATAAACCTCACGCATGGGCGGGCAGTCGGGCTCCATAAGCCGGTAGCGTTTGCAGGTGAAGGGCACGGGCGTGTGGTACATTTGCATGCTGACTGCCCCGCCGTGTGGGGCGGGGTGAGGAAGGGTGGAGATTAGAGAGGAGGTCCAGTGTAGGGCGGATGTGGGATGGGGTAGGGAGTAAGAAGGAGTCTCAGAGTCAGCGTAGCCAGGCTTGACGACGTGAGTTTAAATGTGGCAGTCAGAACGTGAGTGCCGCCCAGGTAACTTTGAATTTGCCGTCCTATCACGTCCCAAATTAGTTTGTCTGCATGATGCAAGAAAAACACTTGGATCGATTGCACGGTGCCGCATGGCCGCGACTACCAAATATCAACTTAGCATGTGACATGTCAGTTTTGATCGCTTGTTTGATATCAAGCATTTAATGGATTACTCATCTACGAAACTGGACACCAATAAACATACCGAAATGACCTAGCTGATGTTAAGCCGGGAAGTCAGCCGGGCCGTCGGCGGTTTCCGGCCGGCGCGCGACGTAGTCCTGGACGTAAGATTCGCTGACGTCTAATTCAGCGACGTACAATAGCGTTCTCTGCCTCGCTGGCACCGATGTGGGTGCCTGTTGTTTACCTACCAGGTCGTCAGTACGAGCGTGTGACCAGCTGATGCAAGAGCACGCGTTGTCGTCAGACGAGGCGGCGTGCGCGATCTGGATTCGAGTGCAGTCAAACGGACTTTAATCGATCTACATCATTCCTGTGGTCGATTCAAAATACTTCTTTTGTATATATTCCACCGCGCACCTTGATTAGCGTAACGGCTTTATATTGTGTGAAAAATAATGTTTCAGAAAACTGAAGGCTTTGCTCACCTGTACTACTTTTTCACTCTGTTCACGTAATGCTAGTATTCCGTACGTTCTGGAACTTTACTGTAGAGATCGTGTCACATTGTGCAGGCCGTCACCTCTATCGACCTTGTCCTTAAAGTCGTTTAAATTTACCTGGTCATTGCTTTTTGACCAGCAAACCGCAAAGTATATTGCTGGGATCCGGCCTGTAACCAGAAAATGCAATAATTTCAGGAGGAAATCGGCAGCCAGGATACAAATGCAACGAAGTAAATTATGATATATATATAGTATATATATATATATATATATATATATATATATATATATATATATATATATAGTACATATACACCAAATTGGCATTATTTATGTCCAGTTGAAATAATCGTAAACAGACATTTTCCCGACCTCCATGACAAACGTCCTAGCTCATCAAGACCTCTCAACTGGATTATATATGCATTCCTCATCCTCAACGGTAAATTACCCGAATCTAATTGCGGCAGCCGGTGGTTTCTTGCAGCGTCCACAGCCTGGACATCATAAGACCTCCGCTGACGTCCTGTGCCGGATAAAGTCAGCCGTCCGGCGCACCCCGGCGCGTGCCCTGACCCTTCCCTTTCCACACTGATCGGCATTTGATTCAGGCGACAGCTCAGGCGTGAGCGATCGCCGTCTCAATAGCCAGCACAGCGTGAGAGCGTGCATCCGCCTGGCTGGCCAACATCCGCGTTCGATACACGGGAACTCGACTCCTGACCTGGGAGACAGGAAGACGGCGGCGTCATTAGGCCCTTGACAAGTGGTGCTCACTGGACCGAGCGGCGGTATTGTCGCGCGCTCGCCGCGCGCCTCTCTCCGACGCTGGTGGCGCTCGCCGCGTGCCTCTCTCCGGCGCTGGTGGCGCTCGGACGCGCACCTCTCTCCGGCGCTGGTGGCGCTCGGCCGCGCACCTCCCTCCGACGCTGGTGGCGCTCGGACGCGCCTCTCTCCGGCGCTGGTGGCGCTCGGATGCGCGCCTCTCTCCGGTGCTGGTAGCGCTCGGACGCGCCTCTCTCCGGCGCTGGTGGCGCTCGGCCGCGCGCCTCCCTCCGACGCTGGTGGCGCTCGGCCGCGCGCCTCCCTCCGACGCTGGTGGCACTCGGATGCGCGCCTCTCTCCGGCGCTGGTGGCGCTCGGATGCGCGCCCCTCTCCGGTGCTGGTAGCGCTCGGACGCGCCTCTCTCCGGCGCTGGTGGCGCTCGGACGCGCACCTCTCTCCGGCGCTGGTGGCGCTCGGCCGCGCGCCTCTCTCCGACGCTGGTGGCGCTCGCCGCGTGCCTCTCTCCGACGCTGGTGGCGCTCGGCCGCGCGCCTCTCTCCGGCGCTGGTGGCGCTCGGACGCGCACCTCTCTCCGGCGCTGGTGGCCCTCGGATGCGTGTCTCCCCGGCGCGGGAGCGCTCTGATATGCCTCAATATAATTGCGTTTGTCGCAGCGGCGGACGCAGCAGCCTTGTCGCGGCAGGTGCAGCGGGTCACCAGGGCCTGTCGTTTGAGAAGTGAAGGGCTTTTAGGGAAGCCGTAATCCCATCTATTTGGATCAGACTGCGCTCGAGGTGCTATTGGGTCACCTTCGACCTTCCCCGAACGTTTTCCTGCAGTGTCTTTCCGCTTGACGTGTACCTGCGCCGGTGGTGCTTATTAGTGCTGGTCTGCACCGAACATGGCTGCGATTTTCATCACGCTCTGGCACACTCATATGAACAGCGGACCGGCTGCGAGCGCGTCCCAGTCAGCACGTTGTTAACCAAGCCCGTTTTTATATCGAACGCCCTAGTCATATTCCGTGCTACCCGCGCTTTGCTGGTCCCTGTCACCGGCCTCTGTCCCATCTGACGTCCACTTGTGACCTCTGCCGCGTCAGTGTCCAGGTCAAACAAGGTCAGGTGAACGTCCGCGTGACGCGACGCCGCTGCCGGCGCGCGGCACACGTGCACCCCATTAGCCGGCCGACTCCACAGCTGCCCGGCGCCGCTCCGCTGGTCGGAGCCGGCCCGCGCCGCCCTGGCCGCCCGGGCCCACCACCGTGCTCCACGCGCTCCGACTTTCGTTGGCCATGTCTCGCCACGCGCCCGTGTCGACGCAGTAGCGTGGAATGGCGTTATTCAGGGTCGCCTCGGGTTTGTCTTTAGTTTTATTCCACGACGTGGATGATGTCCATCGAGATCCTGCTGGTGGACCTCACCAACGCGCGCATCGCACTGGCCCCTGGCCTCCGGCCCGTACGCGCGCACACGCATACGCACGCGCACACGCACGGGCACGCGCCGCTGACGAGTCCACCATCCACCACGGCGGGATCGCCGCAGGGCGCCGTGCCTTCCAGCCCGGCCGCCGAAGCCGCGCGGCTAAAAATAGGGAGGAAGCGGCTGGCCCGGCGCTGCCAAGAACGGCCGCAGTCGTACGTGGCGGCGTGGTGACGCCCGCGGACTCGTGTGCCGCGCTGCCCGCTCAGCGCGGAGCGGCGGGACAGCAGCGTCATGCGCCGCTCCGTCCACCACCGTCTGCTGCGCGCCCGCAAGGTAGGCGACTGGCGGCGGCGGCGGCGGCGACGGCGGCGGCGCCGGCCGTCGGTGTCTTGGCGACGCTCCCGGAGCGCGCTCGTCCCGACGGCCCGAGGCTGACCTTTGTCGTCCTGTTGCTGTCGCTGGCATTCCCTGCCCCCCCCCCCCCCCCTCGGCCCGCGGTGTGACATTCCCCTGGCCACGGTCACTTGTGTGTCAGCCGAGCGGAGCAGCGACGGAGGAGGGGGGCGGGGGGCTTCCCGGCGGGGATCAAAAGCACCCCGTCAGCAACGACCTCGAGGGGTCATAGTGATGATGGATAATGGTCGATCTGGGACTCGAACCAGCTGCATCGGCCGGAAGCTTGACAGCTCGAAAAAAACATTTATTCTAGCAGTGTGCATCAGTTACGGAGAGACCATGACTATAAAAACATGATTTTATGTGAAGTAGATGAGGGAAGACTGTGGCAGCCATGCATTGCGCGATGGATGACATTGATTGACCAGCGAACTATCATGTAATCCTTCAGTATGTTTCAAGGGCATGCGTGAATCAAGCAGGCGGGAAGCTGCTGCATGTGGTAGCACAGCAGAACGCAGGGACATCTTAACCCATGGGAGAAAAATAGGGGCAAGAAATCTCCCCGACAAAAATTCCGGAAGGAAGGTCCTAGCATAACGGTTGTGTGGGGTGTGACCTGGCACATGCCTAGCACTTCAGGGGCTAGAGTCTTGTTTGTTGTTGTTTTGTAGACATATGTCCATTAACTTCGAGGTCTCCCAACGATAAATCATTTATCAACGTAGTGGCCATTTACCAACCTGTACATATACCCATGCACCCGCTGCAATGCAGACTGAGCAGTCTGTTTCGCAACTGTTCACATCAACCGAACAAGCCAGAGCGCTCCCCGTGGCCAAAATCTGCGCGCTTCAGGCAGGGGTGTGCGACCAGCGGCGTCGCGTCTCCCTGCGCCGCCCGCAGACGACGCCATCCGGCCGGCCGGCCGTCGGCGGGTCGGCGTCCCCTGGCGGCGCCGCCTCCGATGCAGGAATTTCGGAAATGCGAGCCGGGCGGCGGCACGGCGCTTGTCTGGAGCACGGCCAGCACCGCGGCCGGCGGCGTGGCGGCGCCGTGCGCGCCCGAGCCACGGCCGTGCGTGCCCGAGCGACGGCGTGCGCGCCCGAGCGACGGCCGTGCGCGCCCGAGCGACGGCCGCGCGTGCCCGAGCGACGGCCGTGCGCGCCCGTGCGACGGCCGTGCGCGCCCGAGCCACGGCCGTGCGTGCCCGAGCCACGGCCGTGCGTGCCGCGACGGCGCGCGCCGAGCGACGGCCGTGCGCGCCCGAGCGACGGCCGCGCGTTGCCCGAGCGACGGCCGTGCGCGCCCGAGCCACTGCCGTGCGCGCCCGAGCCACGGCCGTGCGCGCCCGAGCCACGGCCGTGCGTGCCCGAGCGACGGCGTGCGCGCCCGAGCCACGGCCGTGCGCGCCCGAGCGACGGCCGCGCGTGCCCGAGCGACGGCGTGCGCGCTCGAGCGACGCGCCCGAGCGACGGCCGTGCGTGCCCGAGCGACGGCCGTGCGCGCCCGAGCGACGGCGTGCGTGCCCGAGCGACGGCCGTGCGCACCCGGGCGACGGCCGTGCGTGCCCGAGCGACGGCGTGCGCGCCCGAGCGACGGCCGTGCGCGCCCGGGCGACGGCCGTGCGTGCCCGAGCGACGGCCGTGCGTGCCCGAGGGGTTCTCTCGTGTCGCGCTGGATGCAAAGACCGGGGAGGTCGACGAGGGCCGGAATCGCCGGATGCAGAGATGAGCGTTGTGTCGCGGGAGTGATGTATGTGGTGGTGGGACCCGCGACGCGTTTGGAACAGACTGGGTGGTGCTTGTGCATCACTCAGGTTGGGAGCTGCGGTGCATTTCGCACGAGTCTCGCCGAGACATGCAATGTTGGCTGTAACTAATTGCGTTTCCAAGACCCAAAAATGTCGTCGTTACAGAAAGCCTGTGCGCTGAAATATTGCATATCCGTGCATTGCATCACTGTAGCATATTTTGGCATATGTTGCGAACCATATTTCAACGTATTTGACAAGCCATCAGCTACTCAACACAAACGATCACTCAGGTTGACAAATAGCAGAATATGGTACCTTGCCTCGTGACAGGGCCTACTTATCTGTTAAACAATAACAGTATCGCATGGGTTGTATCGCATGTGTATTATCGCGTGTTTAGTATCGCATGTGTGTGTTTAGTATCGCATCTCATATGTCACATGTCCAAATTATCGTTCCAAACAGTTCCAGCTTACGACAATGCATATTTGTGCTGTTACACGCTCACAACGCTTTTTAGCGCTTCAACCAAAGCTATTTCAAGTCATCCTTCAGTTGTGAAGATCTCCAGTTGGCGCAGTTCTCAGTTATCATAAATAAAGCCTTTCCGGCACGATTTCCAAAACAAGACTTACGGAGAGGAGGCAGGAGCAACATTCCGTTTCTCTGTCACTCCGCCACGAGCGAAGCAGCAGCAAGGAGGGCAGACACATCACGTTTTTGGGTGCTGAGTTCGAAAGAGGGAAAGGTAAAAAGCATCCACTTTTGACCAAGCCCAGTGCCCAGCAGTCAATGACGGTGTTTGACACTGATTTACATTTCCCTCGCTTACCGAGGCAAGAGCCACGTCTAGATGAGACAGACGCAGTCAAGGAAAATACGTCACTCCAAAACATCTATCCAAAACTACCCATCCTTTCTGTAGTGTGCTGTCCGACCCATGCCCCAATATGTCGCGAGCTTGGAGAGAGGCGGCTGCCACTTCCCCTCCTCCCACTCCACACCTGGCGCAGGTATTCTGCCGAATTCTGGACTGCGCAGGGCGGTGGGTGTTTCCGCTACACCTGAGGGCCCAGCCCGGTCCTCCCTCGATAGATCGAGCAGGGACTGAGTGACTCCGCACCACACCTGGGGGGGGGGGGGGGGGGAGGCGGGCGCTGGCAACGTGGCGCCGGCGCCGCGCCGGCCCGGGTCGTGGATACATTACACGCGGCACCGGATCGATCGGGGACGGCGGCGGCGGCAGCGGCGGCAGTGCGCGCCGGCGGGGTGTGGCGAGTGGCGCACCGCCAGCGTCGGTCATGCGCCCCGCCGCCGCCGCCGACCATGATGGGGTACAACCACGGCTACAACAAGCTGTTCGCTCAGGTGGGTGATGCTGCCGGTCGGCGTGCGGTCCGTGGACTGCTCGAAACTGGTGGGTGAAGGTGGGCGGACAATGGGCGAAGGGGGGGGGGATGAGGAGACGTCGTGCTGCCGCCGTGGCCGAAGTGGAACAAGTGGACGTGAAGGTGAAGTATCGGCGTGCGGTGTGAGCTCTGTGCAGTGTGGGTTTTCGAGCCTGAGCGAATGGTGGTGTCAGCTGTCGTTTCTCCAGCCGGTGTCCGGAAGGGAAAGACTCCCGCATGTTTGGTCAGTGCTCTGCGAGCGTTGTTGTTGTCTGCTGCTTTGCTGGCACGCGGACCATCATGGGCCAGTGCAATGACTGAGGCCGCCAGAGCGGCTGGAAATGGCGGCGCGCATGGAATGCTTAGGGGATGTCCATGGGCTTCGACCCATGGTGCCTTGGCCGTAGTAGAAAGTTACAAGCAGGTGCTTACTGGCTGTTGGAAAAGTCTCCAGTTGCTCGTGTCAACATGATTCTTTATTCTGCGTACCTGACGGATATATAGTCACTGTCTTGGTGAAATTCGCTTCTTGGAAACCGTAGGTCATGCATGTTCTTGAGACTTTTGTTTTTATTAAAGCTGTCTCATTTTCCTGGTATATACGTTTATCTGAGAAACTGAGTACGAACATCCGCAGGTCGTGCAGTTTGTCCCAGAAATTCAGCCTGTGCTGTATGGTCCACTGGACTGACGTGAAAACTTATGTAACTTCGAGATAGGCTTCAGTCTTAGACCTTTCGCCTGACAGCATTAGAGCAAAATCTGAACATCGAACGAATGCATAATCCAAGGGAACCATGCTGTTTCGCGTTGCCGCACGTTAACATTCTTGTCAAACCGCATTTCTACTCACATTTGCATCCTTGCACTGGCATTTGCAGCATACAGATTTTCTTCACGCGCATGCGCGCACAATGAGCGTGCTATGAATACTCGGTCTGTTCATTTCAGCCGAGAACAATTGCCGCTCGAACAACCTTAACGTGCTCAGTGCACTGGAAGCCCCCCGTCAGAGCCAACCCATTGCGCTTTGAGCGCCGGGCAAAGGCCGCACTCATGCCTTTAAACACATTCCACGGATCGCGAGGCGCGGCCGACACCGCTTTTGCAATGTCCAGTTAGCAGGAGTATTTGCGCGATGCACGCATTTTGGCGGGTCCCTTGGTTCTGGCGCGGTGCCAGGGCCAGGGGAACCGACCAGTCATGGTAACAGTGGCAGTGCTTGTCAGAACTGCTACCTCGGGTACCGCCAGCCCGCAAGTCAAGTTCGCTGTGGTGCTTGCTATTTGTTTACATATATATATATATATATATATATATATATATATATATATATATATATATGTGTGTGTGTGTGTGTGTGTGTGTATGTGTGTGTGTGTGTGTGTGTGTGTGTGTGTGTGTGTGTGTGTGTGTGTGTGTGTGTGTGTGTGTGTGTGTGTGTGTGTGTGTTTGTGTGTGTGTGTGTGTGTGTGTGTGGGTGTGTGTGTGGTGTGTGTGTGTGTGTGGTACATACATATTTAAACGTATCCTGACCGTGTTTTAACCGGTGCCGCCGTAGTTCCAAGACTTGTCGCGAAGACGATTTTTATTGTTTATAAAGGCTATATAAAGGCTCGTCCTGACTATGGTCCTTGTTGTTAACTTTATGCGGCGTTTTTAAAGAATGCACAGATGCGCGGCGCTTTGCTGTCGGCGTTCTTTGCCCGAGCTGGAGTGTCACGGCGAGGGCAGTTCCGTGGCCTGGGTCTGGGTCTGGCCTGCCGAGGGCAGTTCCGTGGTCTGGGTCTGGGTCTGGCCTGCCGAGGGCAGTTCCGTGGTCTGGTTGGTCTGGCCTGCCGAGGGCAGTTCCGTGGCCTGGGTTCTGGGCCTGCCGAGGGCAGTTCCGTGGCCTGGGTCTGGGTCTGGCCTGCCGAGGGCAGTTCCGTGGTCTGGGTCTGGGTCTGGCCTGCCGAGGGCAGTTCCGTGGTCTGGGTCTGGGTCTGGCCTGCCGAGGGCAGTTCCGTGGCCTGGGTCTGGGTCTGGCCTGCCGAGGGCAGTTCCGTGGTCTGGGTCTGGCCTGCCGAGGGCAGTTCCGTGGCCTGGGTCTGGCCTGCCGTTTGATCGGGGAATTGTTGTTGGCTCCGTCGAGCGGACAGAAAGTAGACCCTTTGTCATGAGCTTCGGCCCGTCCTGGTGCCATTTGGCACAGGACGCGGTGCCCGCGCCAGATCCTGGTCCTTCTCGCCAGCCGAGACGGTGACTAATCCATTCACTCCGACGGCACATTTTAGACAAACACTTTGTTTCCGATCGCGCCGCGCGCTGTAGTAAAATCAGGAGAGCTTGCTGTCCTTGTCGCGTGTTCATGTGTGACGATTGGAGCGATTTGCCGTTTTTGCCCCAGCATCAGTGTTTGTTCAGTGATTGCAGCCACCTTCGGCCACCGCGCTATAGGTGCTGCCAACTCAGCTACACCGCCATCACTCCTTGTTTCCACCAAAGCATCTGTCGAAGTGAGGCTGTATTGCTGCGTCGTTGTTCGTGCACTACGAACGATGTCGCCGTTGCTGGTTTCTGCAGTTTGACCTTTGCAGCCTGTGTGTCCGTGAGGGCACTGCCGGTGCGTGATTGTGCGGGACAGAGAGCTTAACAGCTTTTCGCTGGCACTGTCTGTCACCAGGTTAACCCAGCGCCAGCCCGGCTGCGAGAACAGCCCCAAACCCATCCTGTGTCGTGGGGAGGAGGGATTGGGAAAGATAGAGTGAAGGGAGAAGGAGAGAGGGGGGAGAGAGAGAAGTAGTTCGGCAGGAGAGAGCGGATAAACGGGAGGGAAGTCAGTGAGCGTAAAAGGAGATAGTGAAATAATAAATGCCCTGGATAGCTGGAGGTGCCTCTAACCGGACCTGTCTGCCTGGCAGGGCTCGGCTGACTCCAACTACTCGCACCCGTCGTCCGACCTCTCGCTGGACGAGGAGAGGGAGAACCTGCGCCGGGAGACGGAGCGGCAGGCGCTGGCACAGCTTGAGAAGGCCAGGGTGAGTGCCCCCCCCCCCCCCCATTTGGGAGTAGGGTGTAACCCTTTATTGAGCTAGAAACGCGAAACAAATGCGTGGCTTGTTTCGTCATGACCGAAAGTCAGCAGGATTCGGCTACAGAATTTGACTGTGTTTTTAAAATTCTAGTAGAATTTGCAGCAACACCCCACCGTACCGCAACGCTCTCCAGAACCTCTTCTTCCTTCCCTTGTTATGCTTCCTCTACGCCCCATCACTCCCTCGTTGGAAGACGGAGCGTCGGAAGTCACGAAAAGCGGGGAGGCGGGACCCCATGCGCGTCGATGTCGCCTGCCACGCTTCCAGGCATACACAGCGCACCAACGATCTGGTGTGCTCGGTTCAAGGATGATTTTTCCTCAACTCGGCCAGACGCTCTGTTTCACTCTCAGAATTGGACATGTTGCGTTACGACATGGTACACAATTTGCTTGTGGCAATTTTGCATTGTGACGTGGTGTACCGTCAACAGCTATCTGTCCTGGCTAGGATGTAGTTTTACTGCACTCCGCTCACCGTAGTTATGGAAATGAATGTTACGGTTAAATTTCAGCATTGGTTGCATCAAACTTACCGAGAAAAACTGACGGAAATTTCCAACTAGGGTGCCCTCGGGTTACCTAGGCGTCACACCCGACGTTTCGAGTGACCTGCACTTGATGTCCCACACTGCCATCGCGGGAAGGGAGGGTGTGCGCGTGTCACGACTCTGACAGTTCGCTGACCCGCCATGAGTTCCGTGATTGCTGCGTGAGTTCGCCAGCTGTTCGGGACGCTCGACCGTCCGCAGGGGCGAAAAACAGCCCCGTAATGAATATTGCTGTTCTATCAGACGGATTGCGCTGGCGGGGCTCCCGGTCTGGCAGCCAGTAACGGCTGGGATCAGCTGTTAAATGTAAATGAGCTGTTTCAATGCCCTGGCATTGAAAGGCCAGGGCGTTGAAACAAATCTGAGTGCGGTCGGTCAGCAGGCCAAGACAATTTGTTAAAAAAGCATTTGCGCACAATTTTTAGCCTGATGGAGTCGTGAAACTTGTATGTCGTTGCTCGTAGCTTAAATATTAACTTGTCTCATTTTGGCAATCACTTTTGCTCCAGCAAATTGGTGCAAATAATAATGCAAATTGGTAATAATAAATGATGGCAATGACTACAAGGTCATATTCGCCAGTTGAGCTCAGGGGCGCAGCCAGAGCCTTGGTAAGCGGGGAGCATAGGGTTGATAAAGAACTCCTGATTGTGAAGCGGTCCCCCCCGCCGGAAAAAAATCACCAGATTTGTCCCACTTGATTTCGAACGGGCACGACTTTGCCACATTGCCTACTGCTTTATGTCCGTCGAGCTTGGTCGTGGAGGTGCCATGATCAAGTTTCATGGCACCTTTACGTGTGACACTTAGCGATAAAGACGTAAGCATCTTCGAAGTAAATACACGTATTGGCAGCGTGCCAATGCTCGCCACCACGATCCGGTCGTCTCTGCTCCGCCGACCCTCGCACCCTGGCGGCCGGCGGCGGAAGCTCGCTGCTGTCGGTGCGTGAGCGGTCGCTCTGCGTGCCGAAACCGATACAGCGTCTTGACGGCGAAGACATCGGCCGGCGGCTGTGACGGGAACCGGCAGCCTGCCAGATGGACCGGCCACATGGGCTGCGTGCCGGCGCCCGGCCGGGGTCGATAGAGCGGCCGTGGGCCACTGCCAGCGCCATCAGCGCGCATGCCGTCGGATGATAACGCACGGACGCGGAACTTTCTCAAAGTTTGATCTTCGCACGTTGGTGAGGTCGTGATGGCTGGATGCTTTGGTGTGTTTCTGGTACTGTGCACAAAAGAAAGGATAGTTGAAAACCATACACTACCTTCCTCAAAGCGCGCAAATAGTTTATTTCTAAGTTCCATGTTTGTCCTTGTTTAAGCGCTGACCTTCTGGGCCGGTGTGGCTTTCCATGGCTCAGTAAGATGCGGGGGCCGTGAGAGGCGATATTTTCCAGCTCAATAAAAGCACCAAGCTAAATGTAGCACTTCATGAAAAAAGTGCGTGCTCTGATGAGAAAATCTGGTCTCCAGGCTGCCAACATTTGGGGAAATTTAACGTACCGCCTATGATGGCGCTTGTAAAAAACGTAAAATGTCCCGATCCTCTTATTCTGCGACATCACTCGTCGGCTCAAATAATTGCGTGGCCATCTGTATGGAAATAGGTCATAAACGCCTTTTTTAAATCACAATTTTTAGAACCACACCTATTTTCTAGTCCCGCCATCGTTCGAATGTGCTTAAAGACGGCCAAAACGGACTTACTCGGATCGTATGGTTTTTTCCCGTTTTATCCTATAGCTCGGTAGCCAGTGGGTAATGTCGCAAATATAATGACAGAGCATGGGCCAACGTACCGTCTGCAGTTAAAATGACCAGCGTGAGTTTGTGCGACGTACGGGTGCTCCAATAATCGTCGAGTAGGCCGTGAATGTTAATATTTAAAAAACGAAGAAAAAACGGCACCGGATGCAACACGCTGTTGGGCAAAAAACGGCGCCAGGCACAACACGCCGTTCTATTGGGCAAAACAACTCTGGCTGGGAAACTTTAGCCAGCATTGTGGCAAAATTGACCTCGCCGCATGCACAGATTCAGTGTTCATACTTACCACCTGTTTGTTGGTCACAATGTCCCCTGTCCCGTGAATACATTAACTTTACCTATTGGGATACAATGTCACATTTTCACGTCGTCAAAATGCCACCAGTCAATCGCTCAGTCGCCGCCGGCGGGAAGTTCAAATAAAAGACGAAACCTGCGCACGCTGTGTATTGCAGGCGCCCGGCAGCCGTCACTCATTCATATATCCACTGCGGCGAGAAAGGTTAGCTGAGTGTCGATCAAACCCGAAACCACTATCATCATCCGAACTCCTTATTCAGAGAAATGTCAGAGAAACCACGCGTATCGAAGGAAGAATGGTTTGCATCGGGCATGGTAAGATAATCCAAGAAATGCGGTAATTTTTCAGCGAAGCTCACTGCTACGTTAAAATATTACTCCCAGCGGGCCTTCGCGTACTGTGTTTTGTACTCAATAAGGAGTCCGACAACACAGAAGCATTGCAGTAGCATTGAAAAGCTACGGTGGAAAACTTATTTAGATCTCGCATTTGCAGTGGCAGCAAGTGGGGTTTTCTTGAACTGTTGAATTGTGCAACAACGCTCCAACTACAGTGGAAATCTGGAGAGCAGAATTTGGAAGCTGGGCAATAGCTTATTTTGTCTTAGTAAGCAGAGCGTAAGCCCATTACAAAATAATGTCTCAAATGATGTTTCAGAATCATTTATTTTTACTGCTTTGGTGTGCCTGATCAGCTTTCACGCACGACTAGGTGGTGTGAAATCAGTGAGAGCTAAGGCAACGTTTATGTTTGCTTCGAATTAATGTCATCTCTATGGATTTACGGCTACTTCCTGAAACAGATAAAATGAGGTCCCTCTGGCATTTGGAACAGCGCCTTGCAGCAAGCAAACACATGCAAAGATGCACGCGAACTCATTGAAAGAGGGCAGAGAGGGGTGGGTTGTCACTCACCCTTTCTCGGCAAGGTTGTGAGCGATTCAACCCATGATGCCGCATGTAAAGCTGGCATATAGATGAAGTTTTTTTTCCATGACCCACCTACGCCCCTTGTAGTCGGCATATCCCACCCAGCATATCACATAAATACATGCAACAATGATGCACAATGAATGATGATGTACAATAATGCAAACACAAATTATTCATAGGAGCCCCTTCGCTTAGCGAAGCAAGTCCGCAAGTGCTTGTACGTCGCTTCTCGGCTTTGGAGTCGTTCTTTTTCGGATGGAACCCATCCGTAAGTTTCTTTTCATCGAACTTTCACCACTTATGTTCTGAGTTAATTCTGAGTATTCTGAGTTAATGGCGTTGCTGGTTTATAATGTCCACGTGCTGTACTACGTCACACAGTCCAAGGATTCGAGGTAGCAGCGTCAAGGTACAAACAAAAAGAGCGTCAGTCAGAAAGAAGTAGACGGCTGAGTGTAGTTCAGTCATGCTGTGCCATGTCCGTTCATGAGGCATGTGGGACCGCTGAAGATGACATTATGTACTTGTCCATTGCTTGCTCGAGGAACAATTAAGCTACTCCGCTATTAGGTCATTTCTTTGTCTCCCCTCGCAAAAGTAACGTAATGTTAAGAAGTGATTGTATGTACCGATGTGTTGCACTGACTGTAAAAGAGTTGAAAATGGAATAATGCAACCAATAATGAGACATTATTTTACTTCCGCTTAAGGGAAATTACACAACGGGTACAATGGGACGGTGGATCAATTATAGTCACGCAGTGTCAGATGCCAAAGTGAACTGGTATGACGGTGTGACATGCAAAAATTTCCAAGCCCAGGGGTCCAACTCTGATGGAACTGAAATATATGTTGCTTAATTTAGAGCGCTACGTAATAATATGACCATATCATTAGCAGAATTTGAACTGAACTTTTATCTTTTCGCTTCCGCTGTCAGGCTCTGTCGGAATATTCCACCCGTGGCTATTAATGAATATCCCTCACATGTTTCACGCATCTTCCCCTGCCCAGTCCTTAAAATAGATTATATAAGCCTACTAATGCACTTCCTTATATTGCGATTTTTGTAAATAGGCATCAGGCTTTGTTCTATTTCTTCAAGGCTTCAATTATTTTGTTTTTTGGAAAGCTCGCTGAAACATTTGAAAGCCCTAACTAGCTGCCATAACATGCAGAAATGATTGCGTCCATGTCATTCTTTCGTGCATGTTGCCTTTCCGTCGGTCATCGTTTGCCGACACCGCCCTTTGGCTCGTGACTTGGCTCGCTACTTTGGCTCGCGACATTGGCTGGTGACTCCGGCTCGTGACTTTGGCTCGTGACTTCGCCAGGCCTGTCATGACGTGATCACGGATCTGACACGAACTCCTCGGGCCGCAGACAAAGCCGGTAGCGTTCGCCGTGAGGACGAATGTCGCGTACGATGGCGGTCTGGACGATGACTCTCCCGTCCACGGGTCGGCCATCTCCTTCGACGTCAAGGACTTCCTCCACATCAAGGTGCGTTGTATACCTCTCCAGCTGCCTGGTTTCCTTCGCTGATCGTCAGTTGCATTTTGGTGCTTTGGTTTATGGGTTGATGGGGTTGGTGTTACACTGGGTACCGTTGACGTGCAAACTAGTCATGAAATTGCAAGCGCAATAGAGCGGGTGGGCACTGCCCCTTCCCCGGGACAGCTGCAGTAGGTGATTATGGTGGCTTCGTTTGAGAAGCATGTACAACAACTGAGCACGCCTAACACGTCGTAGCAAATACAACTGAACGCCTCTCTCTCCTTCAAGGCGATGAAAACGAGCAATCACCGTCATTGTGCATCCCTCAGAGCGAGCTCAGCATATCACATTTAACTTTTCCTTGGAGACAAGCATGACAGCTGACTGCTGACGCTGTCCATTCCTTTAAGGCTAAGTGTGACATTTCGCCACTGTCCGTTCCCGTAAGACAGCTTACGAACAGCTGACCACCGTACCCCCTCTCTCAAGGCTTTCGCAACTGATCACTACCCATTACCCTCTTCCCAACAAGACAAGGACAGCGACTGATACATGCGCCTCCTCTCAGGATCACTGTAGCGTCTCGTTGATTGTGCTACGGCCCCTGGCATGAACTAAGCCGACAACCCACCGCTCCTCCCCTCAGGAGAAGTACGACAACAACTGGTGGATCGGCCGGCTGGTCAGGGAGGGCGCCGAGGTGGGCTTCATCCCCTCGCCGGCCAAGCTGGAGACGCTGCGGATGCAGCAGGCGGGCAACCCTCGCCTCCACGTCAAGCCGCCCGCGGCCGGCAACATGGGCGGTCTCAACGACGTGTTGTCAAACAGTAAGGACTGGACGGCATGGGAGCTGACGTCGAGCAGGGTTACGAGCGGTAACGCCTTCATGTCGATGTTGGACACTTGTTAAACGCTCTTGGGCACACTGGGGGCCGTACGTGTGGCGTGGTGTAAGTAAACACGGTTGCCGTGCTCTGGTTTGCTATCAGGGAAGACATATGGGCTCATCGAATGTAGGCATTGAACACTCGCCCTTTTCTCTGCAACTCCGAGTGGGTATTGGCTAGTCAACAGCCGGCGGGGCGGCACTAAGAATGCAAGACAGCAACTTAGTTTGTAGGTTGCAGGTGTCAGACATGTTGACGTCACGGGTCAAGGGACACTGTCTCGAATGTTGGGGAAGACAGATATTTTGGCTTCAGGTGAGCCTCACTGACGTTCCAGCAGTTGTTAGTGAAAGTAAGGAAAATGATCAGAAGGGGAAACGCAATTAGATTCAGCGCGAAATACCCACGCCGCAGACAGCGGCCATGCCCTTCGGACCACACCGCGTGCGACGAGCGTGGCGTTGTTACCAGCCGCGCCGCCGCCTGACATCGGCGCCACTGTCGCGGCAGGTCTGGATGTAGACCAGAACGGCATGGAGCCGGCCGTTGGCGAAGATTCCGACTCGGCAGGAAAGGGCAAACCCAATCTCACCACCCCGCCGGCCAGAGAAAAGCGAAAACCGTTTTTCAAGAAACAGGCGAGTGAAGTATGTGTCGTTCTATTATTTTTCTTTGAAAGTAAGTCATGTGCTTCCGTCGATTCTTGGAATGATGACCAAATATGTGACAGGTTTTTATCGATTGCAACGGCAATTATGCATGGAATACCGAAAAGCGCGACTCTTGGACAAACACTCAACGATGCCGTTGCAGCGGTGTTCGGCACCGTTAGTTAATATCAAAAGCCGGCAGATCTGTCTGCACAGACGCAGGTCGCCTTTTTGAAATATGACCGTCTTAAATCGAAAACTGATGCAACCATGTTTGACGAAAGAAATCTTAAAGTTTGCTGCCCGTTTCCTGTCAGGCTCCAGAAGTAAACCGTCTGGTCGTTGATTTCCCTTGAGCCTATCGACTGAGGCACATCAGTTTACATATGGATGTTTTACGTGTGTAGACTTGTGCTGGCTGTGTATGACACGGTATCACTGGCCTTGATCTGTTTATTTAGTGGGACGACTGTCTGGTATTGCTCAGCCCCTGCTACCGCAGCGATCGTATCGAGCGCACGTTTGGTCCCTGAAGCCATAGCAATGCCATCGTGGTAGGCCGGATTGTTTACCCGAAAGTGCCACTTCATGTTTTTAATGGCACCCGCGGAACGAGCTGGTCGCCGAGACCGTGTTCTGTATTGTAATGCTGCATGCATCTGTATCGGTATAAATGTTTTTTTGTTGGCGCATGAGAGGAAACTTTGGCATCACTGGTACCATGCGTTCGTTACCAGCTCAAACTGGAAACATATGGAGTAAATCGCCTCAGTGGTGAAAAAGTTCATTAGCATGGGACGTGCAGCTCAAATTCAAAACTCACGTCAACTCAGAACTCATGCAATCTGACATTTGTGTTAAAACAACTGCTGTATGCTGCATATAGCATGCAGCGTACGACAGTAAAAATGTGCTGTGCACATACTGTACTCATCCATCTCAGCATATGATCACCTACTTTGCCAAAGCGTGGTTGACCTGGGACGAACACAACAGGCCGTGTGCCGCCCCCCTGGTGCCTGTATGCTGCGTGGCCATGCCTGGTTCGGAGCGGCTGGCGGCCGGTGAGCGCGGGTCTGCACTGAAGGCCGTCCTCGTGTGTCCACAGGAGAACCCGGCCCCATACGATGTTGTGCCTTCTATGCGACCGCTCGTGCTCGTGGGGCCCAGTTTGAAAGGATATGAGGTCACCGATATGATGCAGAAAGCCGTCTTCGATTTCCTTAAAAACAAATTTGAGGGGAGGTGAGTAGTTTGTGTGAAGCCCAACAACGTTATATTCGCTAGTTTCGTGTTTGTTTTGTGCCCTTGATTTTATCAGACAACATTTTGATGCTCGTCATTTTCTTGTTTCAACGAGCGCACATGCTATTGCGCATTACCTTACTCGCTCGTGTTTGCCACCTGGCGGTAAGCACTGAAACTCCTAAGCAGTTAATATATGTATATATATATATATATATATATATATATATATATATATATATATATGTATGTATATATATATACATAATGCCGAATATATATATATATATATATATATATATATATATATATATCACCAATAGTAGCGCCGTGACTCACGACACGCCCTGGGCCCCAGGATAATCATCACCCGCGTCACTGCCGACATATCTATGGCCAAGCGGAACTTGCTCAACAACCCGTCAAAGCGTGCGATCCTAGAGCGCACCAGTCCGCGCTCGGCCTGCGTCAGTGAGGTGCTCGCCGAGATCGAGAGGATATTCGAGTACGCTCGAACGCTGCAGGTAAGGGTGGCAGGCCGCCGCAGCAGGGGCGTCACCAGGGTTTGGCGTCAGGGGGCCGCCGATTAGCGCGGGTGAGAGAAGCGGCGGGGCAGGGGACAGTCGACGCTCTGCGGGTAAAACCGCTTATTTCGGTGCCAAGCTTTTGGGGTGTTGGGTCAGCGGCTGACTGATCCGTGTGTTCACTGCCCGCACCCCCCCCCCCCCCTCCATAGACTGGGGACGCCCCTTTTGTCCTACATTGCAATCTACCTAAGCCGGTGAAGGGAGACCAGTTGGCGGGACCGAGACTGATGGCCAATGCCATTGGCACCCGAAGTCCGCCAACTGCAACAAAAAGCCGCTGTGAGTGCGAAGCGCTGCTGTAATTACGTCCTTCAAAGGGGAGTCGGAGGACACTGAAAGTCATTCGGTCATCAATCAATCGGCCGTCTTTTATTGCCAAATCCGTGATGTGCCTGCAGAGATGAGCACGGCACGAATTGTGCCGAGTATGCTTATCTGGCTGTTTTACGACGTGGTGTGCGGAATCGGCGAACGCCGGCTCGTTTCTTCGGATAGGATGTTGTTATGGGCGCTGCGTGACCTACAGCAGTCGATGCGCCCCAAAACCGCAAATCATCATCACCATCATCGGATAGGATGTTCTCCGCGGCTTGCTTGGTGGGCCCGAATCAAAGCATGCTTCAAAACCCCGAAACATTTGTGCACTCAATCATGAAACGAAACTGACGGCTGTCACGTACGTAGGATGTGAGTGGGCCGTGAGCATCTGTGACTTTCAGTCGTGTTGCGTAGGTTCACAAGTCTTTGTTGACCCTGTGTTTCAGCTTGTGGTTCTTGATTGTGATACTATCAACCATCCGTCGCAGCTAGCGAAAACTTCACTAGCTCCCATACTGTGCTACATCAAAATATCCTCGCCAAAGGTGAGTGAGCTCATGTCTATAAAGTTTCCCGGTGATTTTCACCATCCAACATCACTGAAATGTAAATGCTTAATATTTTTGCTCACGCATTCGGAGACACCCACCAGGGAAACCAACCTACTAACCTCATTTAAGACAAAAAAAAAAGACCAAGACTGTCCAAACCGTTCATTAAGACTAAGACCGCTCTCGCTGATCATTAAGACTAAGACCGTTTAGTCTAAGCGAGGAAATTCTGAGCGAAAACACGCGTCTTGCACGAGGTCGAGCTGTTTTACGAACCGTCCAATCAGGCGGGGCTGGCCGTTAATAAACATCACGGCAGGTTGCCGTTATTTCTGTGAACGGACCAAGCCCATGGTACATGATGGGCTGTAAACAAGCCAGCCGGAATGTGGCAGCAATGTTTTGCCAGACGCCACGGCATCGCGCTTGTCCGCTGCTGATGGAGGCGCTGACGATGACGCTGTAGGTGCTGTCCACCGTTGCGCCACCTGCTGACTTGGCCGGATCAGATGCAACCTGATCTCATCAAATAACATTTAGCACGACACAACCTATCTGACCTGGTCAGGTCAAGTCTGGTCTGATCTGATGGAATCCGACATAACGTTGCCAGATCTGAAGTGACATAAATTGAATTTCCCTGACCTAACCTGAACTGGCCTGGACTGACATGAACCAACCTTTAACCTGACTTTAGGTTATTTGACCAACGAACTTGATCTTACTTGATCTGCTGTTTTCGAACCTGACCTGTCTTGATCTTGTCGGTCCTGCCTTGACCCAACCTGACCTGACCTGACCTGACCTTGCCTTGCCAGGTGCTGCAGCGACTGATTAAATCTCGGGCAGTCACCAGTGATGGGAATTGCCGCGCGAGATTAATCAGTCGCTGCAGCACCTGGCAAGGCAAGGTCAGGTCAGGTCAGGTCATGTTGGGTCAAGGCAGGACCGACAAGATCAAGACAGGTCAGGTTCGAAAACAGCAGATCAAGTAAGATCAAGTTCGTTGGTCAAATAACCTAAAGTCAGGTTAAAGGTTGGTTCATGTCAGTCCAGGCCAGTTCAGGTTAGGTCAGGGAAATTCAATTTATGTCACTTCAGATCTGGCAACGTTATGTCGGATTCCATCAGATCAGACCAGACTTGACCTGACCAGGTCAGATAGGTTGTGTCGTGCTAAATGTTATTTGATGAGATCAGGTTGCATCTGATCCGGGCCCAGTCAGCAGGTGGCGCAACGGTGGACAGCACCTACAGCGTCATCCGTCAGCGCCTCCATCAGCAGCGGACAAGCGCGATGCCGTGGCGTTCTGGCAAACATTGCTGCCACATTCCGGCTGGCTTGTTTACAGCCCATCATGTACCATGGGCTTGGTCCGTTCACAGAAATAACGGCAACCTGCCGTGATGTTTATTAACGGCCAGCCCCGCCTGATTGGACGGTTCGTAAAACAGCTCGACCTCGTGCAAGACGCGTGTTTTCGCTCAGAATTTCCTCGCTTAGACTAAACGGGTCTTAGTCTTAATGATCAGCGAGAGCGGTCTTAGTCTTAATGAACGGTTTGGACAGTCCTTGGTCTTTTTTTTTGTCTTAAATGAGGTTAGTAGGTTGGTTTCCCTGGTGGGTGTCTCCGAAATGCGTGAGCAAAAATATTAAGCATTTACATTTCAGTGATGGTGGATGTGAAATCACCGGGAAACTTTATAAGGACATGAGCTCACCACTCCACCTTTGCTGAGGATATTTGAATGTAGCCCAGTATGGAGCTAGTGAAGTTTTCGCTATGCTGCAGGTACGGAATGAGTTGACTTAGTTATCACAATCAAGAACCAAAGCTGAAACACAGGGTCAACAAAGTACTTGTGAACCTTACGCAAACACGACTGAACGTCACAGAATGCTCACGGCCCCCACTCACATCCTACGTACGTGACAGCCGTCAGTTTCGTTTCATGATTGATGTGCAAAATGTTTCGGGCGTTCTGTTTTTTTTTAAGCATGTTTTGAGTTCGGCCCCCCACCAAGCAAGCCCGCGGAGAACATCCTATCCGATGATGGTGATGATGATTTGCGGTTTTGGGGCGCATCGACTGCTGTAGGTCACGCAGCGCCCATAACAACATCCTATCCCGAAGAAACGAGCCGGCGTTCGCCGATTCCGCACACCACGTTAAAAAACAGCCCAGATAAGCATACTCGGCACAATTCGTGCCGTGCTCATCTCTGCAGGCACATCACGGATTTGGCAAAAAAGACGGCCGATTGATTGATGAGACCGAATGACTTTCAGTGTCCTCCGACTCCCCTTTGAAGGACGTAATTACAGCAGCGCTTCGCACTCACAGCGGCTTTTTGTTGCAGTTGGCGGACTTTGGGTGCCAATGGCATTGGCCATCAGTCTCGGTCCCGCCAACTGGTCTCCCTTCACCGGCTTAGGTAGATTGCAATGTAGGACAAAAGGGGCGTCCCCAGTCTATGGAGGGGGGGGGGGGTGCGGGCAGTGAACACACGGATCAGGAACCCGCTGACCCAACACCCCAAAACTTTGGCACCGAAATAAGCGGTTTTACCCGCAGAGCGTCGACTGTCCCCTGCCCCGCCGCTTCTCTCACCCGCGCTAATCGGCGGCCCCCTGACGCCAAACCCTGGTGACGCCCCTGCTGCGGCGGCCTGCCACCCTTACCTGCAGCGTTCGAGCGTACTCGAATATCCTCTCGATCTCGGCGAGCACCTCACTGACGCAGGCCGAGCGCGGACTGGTGCGCTCTAGGATCGCACGCTTTGACGGGTTGTTGAGCAAGTTCCGCTTGGCCATAGATATGTCGGCAGTGACGCGGGTGATGATTATCCTGGGGCCCAGGGCGTGTCGTGAGTCACGGCGCTACTATTGGTGATATATATATATATATATATATATATATATATATATATTCGGCATTATGTATATATATATATATATATATATATATATATATATATATATATATATATATATATACATATATAACTGCTTAGGAGTTTCAGTGCTTACCGCCAGGTGGCAAACATGAGCGAGTAAGGTAATGCGCAATAGCATGTGCGCTCGTTGAAACAAGAAAATGACGAGCATCAAAATGTTGTCTGATAAAATCAAGGGCACAAAACAAACACGAAACTAGCGAATATAACGTTGTTGGGCTTCACACAAACTACTCACCTCCCCTCAAATTTGTTTTTAAGGAAATCGAAGACGGCTTTCTGCATCATATCGGTGACCTCATATCCTTTCAAACTGGGCCCCACGAGCACGAGCGGTCGCATAGAAGGCACAACATCGTATGGGGCCGGGTTCTCCTGTGGACACACGAGGACGGCCTTCAGTGCAGACCCGCGCTCACCGGCCGCCAGCCGCTCCGAACCAGGCATGGCCACGCAGCATACAGGCACCAGGGGGG
>NW_023596818.1:16578986-16624139 GCF_011947565.3 Pollicipes pollicipes
CCTCAGCACCGGCGGTTGCCATGGCAACGCATCCGGCAGCCGCGGTCCGGTCCAGATTCGGCATCCGGCAGCCACGGTCCGGTCCGGTTCCGGCATCCGGCAGCCGCGGTCCGTCCAGTCCATCCGGCAGCCACGGTCCGTCCGGATTCCACATCCGGCAGCCACGGTCCGGTCCGGATTCCACATCCGGCAGCCACGGTCCGGTCCATCCATCCGGCAGCCACGGTCCGGCCGGTCCCATCCGGCCCGGTCCGGTCCGGATCCGACCGGAGCCCCAGGGCACGACCCGAGCGGGATTGCGGGCTGTGAGTGAGTCGGCTCCGGCTACTAATGATGCGCCTGATAATTAGTGGACGACCCCCAGCGGGCTCGAAAAGGTCAGCAATAGGCTGCCGGGTCCCCGGACACGAGACACGTGGACGCAGCGTCGGGGACAGAGCTCCTGGTTTCAGCGGTCACCGAGCGGTTCCGAATCCTCGGAGAGGTAACATAAGTTGGGGAGGGCTCTGTTCGTGCACTTAGCATCGGGAGATTAATAAAATGGCCATCTCTGCGGAGCCGACATTGGACTGAGAGTCTCGGCGGTTCGGCGTCCGCGATGCTGGATCACAGGATTTCATATCTCTGCAGTGATCAGCTACGACCCTTGCGATTCGTTTAAGATGAGCACACAACTGTCGATAGGAAATGAGCCGTGGAAAGGAGCCGTGGCTCAGACGACCAGAGGAGGAGCAATGCATGCCACGATTATCTACCAGTCTTCTGAAACGGGAGCTGGCCCCAGGCCAGCTGCCGCCTTCCTGTTTGTCCGAACCTGCTGCTGCTGCTGACCTGACAGCAACCTGCTGACCTGACCTCGGATGAACGCCTCATTGGCCTGATCTAAAACCAACAAACAACTAACCTGACTTCTGAAGATTGGCTAACAGGCCTAGCCTAACCCCAGCCGTCCGTAACCTAATCGCACCTCGGCCATGAACCTGACCATAGTTTTGCTCGAAGTAAACGTCGTCACAACTTCACAAACTGAGATAGTAGCAGTGGCACACCCCAAGCGATCCTAGGACACACTCTCCTCCCCATCTTCCTGTAGCGCCGGGGGATTTGGGCGCACTTCTCTCGATTAATACATCCTTGCTACCGGAAGCAAACTTGGATACGTCACGAGGACTAGGGAGAACGGCACTCTCAAGATCGGGTGAGGGAGATATAAGTGAAGCGGTCGGGACAGCTCCAGATAGAAGGCAACCCAAGGCATGGAAATCCAGATGGAAGGCATCCCAAGACCACGAGGAGTAGTAACCAGACCAAGGCCACGCGGACCCCAAGCCTAGGAAGAGCTGTGTCCCAAGCTCAGACAGAGATGTGCTGAGCCTAGCTAGATTGGAGCCTCCCCACCCTAGAGTGGCACCCCTAGAGTCTTGATAAATAAGCTCCCGAACCTGTGGTAAAGGAACCCACCCAAATATACAGGCAGGCTAAGTACGGGTGCCCCCCAAGTCCTAGTGGAGCCGCCCGCAGGTGCCGGGAGAGGGCACACTCAGGCTGCACAGACCCGCCCGGTCCTAGTGGAGCCGCCCGCAGGTGCCGGGAGAGGGCACACTCAGCCTGCATAGACCCGCCCTCCTAGTGGAGCCGCCCGCAGGGTGGGAGGGCTCCTGCTGGTAAAAAGTTCTTTGATACTTTAAGGCCCCTCCCCCCCTCCAGAAAGGTCGGATATGAATCAGCTATTAATCAGGGACACGGCTTTCTTTGTTTTTGTTGTTATGTTTACCTTTCTACCAATGCAGCCAGAAGCACAGAAGCCACCGTGAGATCAATTCCGTTTTCAGTCCAAATTCTGTGTCAGGATGACAAACATCGGATTTTGAAGAAGGCTTGTTGTCTGGCGTATTACGCGACTCTCTGCCCTCCCCCCCGGTCAGCAAAAGCAAATTAAAACTTTGAATAACGCACTTACAAAGATTTCCCCCATTCCTCCTACGAAAAAAAACGCTGCTTACTAACGCCGCGATGGCAGAAACCAGAACAAGAGCATCGTTGAGTTGCAGAATTGGGGTCACTTTGTCTTTATTTGCGCCACTGAATGCGACACCATACGCCCCTTTACATAGAAAACATCCCTGGGACAACCCAGCCAAAAGCCTTCAAGAACGCGCTGTGTTTCCAGGCACACTCGGACGTGCTTCAGTTCCTATGACGTCCCACATGTGGTGCCTCCCCCTCCCTGCCGCCCAGCTACGTTAAGGACTGGTCCATCGACGTGTCGAGGTTCCGCCCGTTGATGCGTCGTTCGAAGAGCGGACATCGGACGTGACGTGCCATTAAGGGGGGGGGGGGGGCTACGGTGTGGGCGGGGCGGGGACGGGGGAGGCTATCGGCTAATTGTCGTTGCGGCTGGCGGAGCATGTACGCAGGTCTGTGTATAGATCGACTGGGTATGGCGTCGATAATCAATGTCTCGGCCCGTCTCTGGGAGGGACTGTGCGCGCGGTCGTCACCGACGGCGCGCGCCGCGCCACGGCGAGCCGCGTTCGCACGAGATCTGGCCGTGCCATCGACGTGTCGCGCGGCTGACAGCGGCACGGACCGCGCAGGCGTAAGCAGTACACGGCGACAGGGCGCTGGTACGCATGAGCCATTGCGCGCTCGCATGCGCCTCCGTGTACCTGGACACACGGCGCGTACGTACGGATCGGCGATGCACAGGCGTGGGGTCGTGCTTTGTTGACATGTGCGTCGATACGCATGTGACAGGAGTGGCGTCAGGCATATCAACTTACATGGAACAGTGATGTCTCGTCAACTCTCTCCGTCTTTTGCGTCAGTGACGATAACAGCCACCTTTCACCTCGGCAACAATCAATGGCGGTTCAGGCGACGGCGGTACACACACCCACGGATGGAGGACGGTGCGAAGTAAACTGGCATAGGTGTAAGGATTACTACCTTTCATCGGCAAAAGGGCGACGTGCTGCTTATTTCTACAGAAGTGATGCGCACTGCCACACCTGCTACATCGCATTTTCCACCCAAGGCACCTCCACACCTAGGAATTAGTATCAAGGGCGGTCCAGGGACAGAGGCGATCATCCCAGATAGCTGTACCGT
The DNA here is from genome assembly GCF_011947565.3 of Pollicipes pollicipes. Lineage (NCBI taxonomy): Eukaryota > Metazoa > Arthropoda > Thecostraca > Pollicipedomorpha > Pollicipedidae > Pollicipes > Pollicipes pollicipes. The sequence continues at coordinate 16,582,098 of NW_023596818.1, forward strand.
GTCGATTGTACTTCAAGGAATCTTTTGGGATTCCCTGAAAATGTTGAGAACATTGCTCTCAAATTTCAACATCCTGTCCGATGGTGACTCAGGGACCGTGACGATAATCTCAACATGCGGTCCAATGGTGACTCAGGGACAGTGACGACAATCTCAGATCCTAACATCCTGTCCGATGGTGACTCAGGGACCGTGACGACAATCTCAACACGCGGTCCGCTGGTGTCTCAGGGACAGTGACGACAATCTCAACATGCGGTCCGATGGTGACTCAGGGACAGTGACGATAATCTCAAATCTTAACATCCTGTCCGATGGTGACTCAGGGACCGTGACAATCTCAACACGCGGTCTGATGGTGACTCAGGGACAGTGACGACAATCTCAGATCTCAACATCCGGTCCGATAGAGGCTCAGGGACAGTAACAGCGATCTAAGACCTCGGTACCCATGTGCGCTGGTACTTCAGGGAGGTACTTCAGGACGGAGACAGTGAACTCTGACCTTAGCATCGACGCCCGATGGTGGTAACAGTGACGGTAGTCCTGGTCGTGACCATCAGCGCCCGACTGGGGTACCTTGAAGCGGCAGCGAGGAGCCATCGATCCCCGTAATCGCCCCGACTAGTTACTTCCATCCATCATTCGCTGCTTCGCTTTACTCGAATGTGTGCCAACATATCATTTCTTCAATGCTTAGCTCGACTCCTGGGGCGTGCTGGGTGCGTCATGTTTCCGAAGTGAGTAAGATCGGGGATGCATTCGTGAGAAGTTGGGCACCTGTGCCAGACACACAGCCAGACAGCGATCATGTGGCGGGCACAGAGCGTTTGTTGGGCACCTGTTCTCGACACACAGCCAGACGGCGATCATGCGCCGGGTACACAATGTTTGTTGGACACCTGTGCCCGACACACAGCCACAAAGATCATGTGGCGGGCAGAGTGGTTCCGTTCTATGCCAACGGCATGGACGGTTGACGTAACAGCGTGACATGCGGCGTTGAAGTTTCGTTCGCAGTGTCACTGAGGACAACGGCCGTCCTTGATTCAGACGAGCCAGTTGCCCGTTTCACCATCCAGTTCGGCACAGCGACCGGATGCTCCGCACTGCCATCACCGCCTTCCGACACAAAAACCGGCCCGGCGCGGACGAATCGAGGATTATGTATTATTTCCGAACACAGTGTTTGTGAACAAGGTCAAAGTAAACTGTTCTATGTGTTACACAGACCCTCCAGGAATGGTCGCCGGCTGCGGCCGCGCGGCGCCGCGCGACGATATCGAACACAAACGGGCGCGCGCTACTGGCGCCCCTCCACGACACGCTGAAAGCTCGGGCATGCCACGTGACGAGACCGGGCCGGCACCATCGATGGCGTACCGTGACCTCATTACGGCTGGCCACGTGCGCCGTCACTGAGGTCCTGGTCGGGTGGGCCGGGGGCGCGGGGGTGGGGCGCAGCCCGCGGTCCCGGCTCCTACCGCGGCCGAGCGGGCCGGGGGCGCGGGGAGGGCTGGGGCGCCGCCCGCGGTCCCGGCTCCTATCGTGAGTACGCTAGCTGCTGCGGCACCCCGTTTATGGTGTGTTGCTTGAGGACGTCGTTCTCGTACGTGTCCACCGTCTCCCGTCCGTTCTCGTATACCCTGCGGGCAGAGGGGACGACAGTGAGAGGAAGGGGGGGGGGAGGGGGGGGGGGAGGGGGGGGGGAAGGGAGGCATGACCGGAAAACACGCACGTCAAGACACGCACGCCGAAGCACACGCTCGCATTGCTGCAGTGCATCGGCGTAGCACTGACGCGCCAGCCTAACGATTACGACTGGCGTACCGATCGGGATGTTCTGAGGAGACGGCTCATGTTCCCACGCGGGCCGGTTACCCGGGGAAGAGCGGAGATGTCGCAGCGAGTTATACGCGCCGCTGGAAATGATGTCCGCACCGGTATCCTGGGGAATTCATTTCACCGAGCAGGCTTCATCCATTATTGCTCACGAGGGAGACACGACCCAATCAACTTCTTGAGCTGGGAGCAACTTTCGAGGTCGATGCAAGGCAGACGGCTTTCACAATGCCGATCTGTGTCATTAACTTCGACACAAGCCAACTCGCAGGATGGTCGCGGTAGCCATCTTGCACGGCACGAAGGCTTTCGGCAGCTTATCCACTTCCATATACCACGAAGAGCTGAAAACGTGACGAGCTTGCACTTGATCGCCAAACAAAAACGACTAATCCCTCGGCAAGGATGCCAATGATTGGGGCTTTACGTCTCACAGACTGCCAGGGCCATTTCGAGATGGATACCTTTGTTAGGTAGCGTGTGGGATGCACCCAAGACCCACTAGTCCAGAGCCGAGCACCTAACCACTATACCCCCCGCGCTCGGCAAGGATCGAGTCAACCACGCTCCTCTGCGTTTGCGACTTTTCTGCCAACAAAAATTATATGGCGTGGTGAGATTTTCAGTAATGGGAGGGGGGAGGGGGGATGGGAGATCCGCCAAAGACGCAAGCCAGATGACTGCATGGAGGCGAAATAAGATGCGATCTGTGCCCCCAATCCCCATCCCCCGCACCCTCCCACAACTCATCGGGAAAGCCACTACACTGAGTTAAAGTTAGTATAAAACTTGGTAACTGGCAGAAGACTCGTCAAGTACACGCACTTCTGCATGTGGAATCTGCAGGCATCCCACTTCATTCCATGCAGGCACACTAAGTGCACGAACTACGAGCATTTGTAGCACTTTGCAACCTCGTAAAGCAAAAGCTGTCCTACCACGTGACGGAGCCGATTACTGTCCGAACGCTCCCCATGTGCATCAAATAATGTCAACGCCTTTGCAATATTTCTTACGAGAAACCTTTTCACTTCTAGATGACTGGTCGACACAGAAGGGTCCCGGAGTAGCCACATTGCCTTTAAAGACACCTAGGAATACGCATATGGTCACTTGTTAAAGGAAAGGTGCTGCCTTTAGCGACCATCACAAAAACAAGAATGTGCGATAAATGCAAGTTTCCAGTCACCGCTACACGTCATGGCACGGCATGATGCATTATGAACTGCGATGTGTGGTAAACATCTGGGTCGTCCAAATCATACAGCAAGCATACGGTACAACAACCATGCAACACCATTATAATTTGATTAAATTTCAGAAAAACTTCCCCAAAGCTGTATAAGCGGCAACATTCGTGATCAAATACGACGGCAACCACAAGTCTACTTGCTGCGAGTAAATAGGTTTGAAATGATCAATGACTTCGGTGCAGGCGGGGCAACCAGGCTTTAGCGCTGCTCACAGCCAGCGGAGTGCCTCGTATGGACTGAAGCCTAAGCCGCCAGCGGAGTGCCTCTTATGGACTGAAGCCTAAGCCGCCAGCGTCGCGCTGGATTGATACGTCTTGAATAATGCATTAATATCGAAATCGCAGCTAACTTGGATCTGGCTATGTAAAATCTGACGAACGATCACGAGCACGAACTTGCTTTCAAGGAAATGCTCCATGCTTGAAGATATTGAAGCGACCATCACATATGGTGAAACAAGTCCTCTTATAACTATCTTATAACTCTTATACTTTTAAATGGGAAAGACTGGCCCAGACAGCACAGTGCTCTGTTTAGTAAATATGCTTCTCAATGCGTTATGGTTTGCTTACGTCATCGCACCTTGAACGACATTGATTGAGAGCCAATCGATGGCCGTCATATCGGCAAATCGCGCTCAAGAACGCTAGATATGCATGCCTCAACAATTCTATGTTTTGGCCTTGATCGCCGCATGGCCTGCGGAATGGCAAGATTTGAATGACGTTATCATGATCTCACGAATGCCAAGGTGACTTTGAAATACTCTCCCCGATACACCTTAACCCATTTTTTGCAGGCATGCAGCTCAGCAACTACAGGGACTTAGGCATTCAGAAGGGCGAGATAGTGAACAGTACCGAAAGGTCTTCAAGATGGCTATTTCAGTTCAAAACCCCCATATAAATGTGGAACACTCCTTTGCAACGAGCCAAATATTTCAGGAATCCAACAAAACCTTCATAATAAAATAAAATGAAAACCACGAACACATACGCAATGCCGCATCGTTTCGTGTGCTCGATTTTCTTGCTACCATCTCCAATCAAAATGCAAGAACACGCTGTTTCAAAACCCAAAACACTCCAGCTCATCGCATGCTTCTTTCAGACCTTTGACGCTCGACGCTGCATTCCACTTGGGCGCGGCCGCGAGGCGGGCGAGCCGTTACCCATCGGCTTATTTGTGTCCAGTGAGACCCCCCCCCCCCCCAATCCCGCCGCTGCCGCCGCCAGCCCCGGCAATGACACGACCGCTAGTCCACACGACGGCACCATTTCGGCACAAATGCGGCAATGCATTTCGGCGCCCGTGAGTGTTTGCAGGCCGTTTGAGGCGGCTAGCAGCCATTTGAGCGCGGCAGACTCGGCTCGGTCCACGCGCCGCTGGCGTCGGCGACGCCGCTTCGTCATGACCACTGGTCCTCCCCTTGCCTTGACGTTGTGTTGTGTCAGAGTGGGGTCGCGGGGAGGAGTGACCATGGGAATATGGATCAACGAATCATCACGGTAAATATTTGACAAGCAGTGAAAGACAGGACACATGCGTCACTCAGGCATTAGAATCAATGAAACCAAACGGCATGGTAATTTAAACGTCAATCAACAACGATCAGATCGTTCTTATTTCATTTATCGCGATAATTGGTAGAACGTCGCATTGCATTCCATTCGTTTGCTCTCATATGTAGCAAATGCAACCACACCGCTCGAAAAAAGAGAACGTTCCGGCACTGAACTATTTCCGCCCTGCCATGTGGAATTAATGAGCGACTAAGCGTGTAGCCCTGGGCGGGGGGGGGGGGGTCTCATCGAGTACTCGCAGGCAGCGGCGTCTCCGCTGTTGCGCCTCACCCGCCTATCTGCAGAGTCTCGTCCGGCGGAAGCAAGCAATTAATCGCGACCGAAACTGGCCGACATTCCGACGTCGTCCAACGGCTTGAGCCCCCACCCTCCACGCCGCGTCCAGCACAGCAAAGCACGCTGGCGACCCGCTCACTCACCGCCGCGTGGTGATCTTCTTGCCGTTGACGAACTTGGTGCTGGTGGACGTGCGTTTGACTCCGGCGCCGGGCGAGCCCAGACTGCTGAAGCTCGTCGACGACACGAAGCCGTGCTGCGCCAGGCCACCGTGGTGCGCCAGGCCGTGGTGCGCCAGCGCGCCGTGCGCCAGGCCGGCGTGGCCGCCGCGACCGTCCATCACGGCGTCGATGGCGGCGAAGGAGGACATCATGCTGCCCAGGCCTGTGAAGCCGAGCGGCGAGAAGAAGAGCGGCGACGCCAGCAGCTGGTGGGCGGGCGCCGGCGCCGCCGGATGGTGCCGGCTGCGGCTGCGGCTGTGGCGGCTCCGGTGCGGCCCCACGCCGCCCAGCGGCTCCATCGTGCCTGACGAGAAGAAGTCTACGTGCGCGTTGGTCAGAGGCGGAGAAGCGAGGCACGGCTCGGTCGAGCGGCGAAAAAAGGCGCGAGCAGCAGGGTCGCGCAGGGATAGCGCGGCCAGCGCGGACAGCCACACACGGACACAAGACGGACACGCGCCACAGGCGGCACACAAACACGCGAGCGGTCCGCTCTCCGCTAGGAGCGACGGCGGCAATTACTGTAATGCACGCCAATGGCCATTGCAAGGTTGCTGGCGTCAGGTCGATGAGCGTACTCCTCGCGGGCGCGCGCGGTCCTTCCGCCAGCTTCGAATCGATTACAATTACGGGACCGGGGAGTGTCGGGGCATCGAAGCCAACAGCCAATATTGCAGTCGCTGTTTAATTCAGGCGGCCGCGGTGGCGCAGGTGGGCAGGGCCGGCTGATTGCCACCGCCGCTGTGGTCAGGGAGACGGAGGCTGTGCGGGAGGGTGGGGGAGGGAAGGGGAGGGGGCAGAGGAGCTGCAGGACGGCCGGGGATGGGACAGGGACTGGGAGAGGGTCTGGTTGGGGATTCGGTGATCAGGGAAGGGTCTTGTTACGGGTTCGGGGACTGAGAGATGCTAGATCGGGGACGGAGCAGGGACCGGGGAAAGGCCTAATTATGAGTTCGGGGACAGTTGGGGGCGGGGCAGAGATCGGGGAGGGTCTAGTAAGGGGGTTTGGAGACTGACCAGCGATGGCGTAAGAGCCGGGGCAGAGTCTAGTTGGGGTTTCGGAGACTGAGAAATGCTCGACCTGAGACGGGGTCGGTCGAGGACCGCTGGGGTGCGGGGGGGGGGGATGCCAGACAGATGCCATCAATGGGGGCAGCGAGCGTTCGTCGGAGCAGCACGAAACCCAGAACGGAACGAGTGACTGGCTGGGCGGAAAACCCGGAGACCAAGCGAACGTCTAGTAGTGGATTGAACAGCTACAGCTAGCTGATGGGTCATCTGGCTCCAGACGTCTGACTCACAGCCATGGACCCCACGGCCGTCTGGAAGGTAATCCGTCTACGCCGCAGTGAGCGACGGTCGGCGCGGAAGCGGGCCGGCCCGGTCGGCCGACGGCCTACCACGGCCGGTGCTGATCGATTGCGTAATCCCGCCCGATCCCCGCCGGGATCAGCGGCGCGTCACCCGCCCGGTATTAAGCCAAAGCCCCCCCCCCCCTCCCCCCCTCTTAAGCGTCTCCTCGGGCCACGTAGCTTTCCGGCGCTTTCAAGACGGGCACGCCCAAATCGACATTGGCCCCGACGTGCCGGCAATTAGAAAATGGGCCGGCCGCGGCGCCAGGTCGGCTCTTTGTGTAATGACCTGACGGACGCAGCGTCTCGGGTGAGTCACGCAGCGGCCTGAGTCGTACGCCGGGCCCGTCGCGACGCTGGTAAGGCAGGTGGCGGCGCGCCAGGTGTCGCGCCGGCAATCTGGCCCGTCCCTTTGTCGTGCCGGTCCCCAGGCTACGCGCTCGCTCGCTCTCGCCGCGATAGCGTCGGAGCCTCCGGCAATTGTTGGCGTATCTCTCAGAAGGCTGGCAGAGGCATTGTGATTACGGGGAACCCCGGGGTGCTGAGGCCAGTGACCTGGCAGGGAAGGAGTCGGTGAGTGGGAGGAGGGGGGCGTCAGACCAAGGCTTGAGGAGCCGGGTGAGATCCAGAGTTGCCTCGCAAGACCGCGCATTCCCTCGCGGAGCCGAGCGCGAGATCACAGCAACTCTTCCAATTTGCGATGGCTGAACAGCGGCAATTCAGGTGGTCCAACAATCGCCAGAACACGAACACGCGCGCACACGCGACCTCATACACAAAGCAAACGATCCACGCGACAGGCAGCCATAAATGTGATGTGATGCAAGCTTAGGGGCCAAGCCTTCCGGCCGTACGCTCCTAATAAGCTAGGCTGGGGAAGCCGGGCGAGTGCAGCGCTTTCAACTTGATACCTTAAGCATGTCGACTGAGACGTATGTTAAGCAGGGCGACACAAGCACGCAGACAGGCTTGAGTTCCACCCGTCCGACTAGCACACTTCGTTAGCGTTACTTTTTAACGGCGGCCATTTTCGGAGCGTGCACACTCCTCGAGCGCCACAAGCGGGGCCGGCGCCCGGCTGGGTAGCAGCGTGTGGCGGGCGCAGCGGTGGCCACGCCGAACTTCACTCCAAATTAGCATAATCGTAAACTTGTCCGCTGATTAGAATGCTCGCCCCAGCGGCTCTGCCCGCCCACCTCCCCGTGCGGTCCCCAGCCACGGCCAAGCGTTCACGGCGGGACGCTCACCATCAAAGAAGTCGGCGAACGGGTCGCCGCCGAAGAACTCGCGGAACACGTCCTCAGGGTCGCGGAAGCTGAAGCCGCCGAACATGAAGCCCAGGTCGGGCTCGGGGAAGCCATGCGGTGCATGGTGGTGGCTGGACGTGGCGCCGTTCTTCAGGCCCTCCTTGCCGAAGCGGTCGTAGACCTTCCGCTTTTTCTCTGCGAGCGGGAGCGGCGCCGTTACGGTGAGCGCGTGCGGAGGCTGTGGGGACACATATCTAAATAACGCTGGAGAGGCGGCTGCGCCTGTCAGACGACTCAATGGTCCACCCCGGTAATTATATTGCTAGGTTTTCACTCGGCACCGTTGGTTGGATTGGGCATTGGTGGTGACCGGAGCCTGGGATAATCAGCTATCTGGGTGGCTGCCTTCAGCCTCGCAGTCACCCCAGCCTCGGCTGGTCGTCAGCTCGGTTGAATGACGTTTAGCAGAGCGTCGACGGCGATCGCTGCAGGTACCAAGGCAATTACTAGGACAGTCCATCAAGCACGCCAAGGCTCCCCATCCAGGGTCACCGGGGTGTGCCAAACAAACCGCCCCCACAAACACCCGCTGCACGCTTGTTGCTATGTTAAGCAGACGGCCAGATGGTGTTACTCCGACAGAAATCAAACGAATGATCATTTTGGACACTCGAAAGTCCGTGGAACTAACCTTCTAGCGCTCTTTATGACCTCAATTCGCCTGCATTTTATTAGTGTTACCAGAGCTTCACCACATAGCAGCGTTCTATCAGTGAAATGCTACCGATCCAACCAATATACGTTTAGGTGTATGTTCACTGATGCATTGAAAGCATGGTGTCACCTCCAATGTATCACAGCCGGCATGATTCACAGTCACCAAACGCTGGCCCGGAGCGGATGCGAGCGCGCACTTTGTTAGGGGCGCATGGCTAATTCACACACCGCCTGAAAGCCTAGACATGCAAACGAGGGTCCGTCAGCACGAGCCACACGCCACCTGCCGGGTTATTGGACACTTCAGCGACAGGATATATATAAGACGACAGCAGTGGCACCGGACACGCGTCCGGGTGTGCGTGATCAGCGTCATGCCCCACGTGCCTCCTCAGTGCACACACGCGCCACACGCCCGAGGGGAAGGGGAGGGAAGGGCACACAGTCGGCCCACGTGCGAGCCGGGCGCGGCGGCGCTCGGTTACGGCGGGGTTAGACGGGGAGCACACGGCACGCCCTGTACCGAAAAGCCGGGCGAGGGGCCAGCTGTGGAGGCCACGGGGGCGGGAGGGCCGTCGGGCCGGCTCAGCCGCCGCCCGCAGCTGCCCGTCGTGCAGGCGGCGCCGGGCCTCTGGGCGCGGCGGACGAGCGCAGGTCAGTGCGGCATCGCACAACGGCCACGGCCGTCTACGTCACATCCACGTCCAAACCACGGCCAGCCACGTCGGCCTCCGTTCTTCTCAGTATCAGCACATACGCCAGCTCTTAACGCCAGCATAAACAGCACGGTGTGCGTCCTCTTTCCAAACGCTAACATCGACGCTCGGTCGCAACGTCCCCAGCGTTTCCTCAGATCCTCAGTCACAATCACTCTGCTGACATTCAGCAGCGCTCGGTTACCCGACCTCCTAGCTTTCTCAGCAGCTCTATTTGTCAAGTTATTCGTGTTCCAATCTCAGTCGTATTTCGAGGGCCCGGGAAGACAGCCGCTGCGGGCCACACTCACCGTCCGACAGCACCTCGTACGCCTCTGAGATCTCCTTGAACCGGATAGTGGCGGCCTCTTTGTTGTTCAGGTTCTTGTCGGGGTGCCACTGCAGCGCCAACTTGCGGTATCTGCGCCAACAGTAGACCGTGACCGTTCACGCATTGGGGGGGGGGGGGGCTAATTACACGCATACAGCCCACGACAGGAACATAGGACAGGTGGTTCGGTACATACATAACAAGAATGATGCGGAAGCCCGACGTTGGGGAGGCCGGTAGGCGTCAGTTGCTTTAGGCAACACGATTCGCGTGCTTGCCATGGCCACTGCCCGTACTGTACGTTCGAGAACTAACCACCAGATGTCAGGTAAAACCAACGGGAAGTCCTGATGTTGGGGCGTGTTAGCCAAAATCTCGTCACCACATCATTCATAAGTACACTGCTGAGAATTGCTTTCGCAACACCTCATAAAGGTGATTTTCGTGTTGAGTTAACACCAGCCACCGGTGAAAAAGGTCAAGAACCAGCGCCGACTCGCCGTCGGCTGGTGGTTGTACGCGACGCGTCACAGGCAGAGCGACAAGGCAATGTTTTCGAGGTCCAGAACGTGCGAACTACTTGGCCAGTAAATTACCACTTTTTTTGTTGATTTTTGCCACTAAGTAATGCCTGGGACGCAGGAGCGAGCAGAGAGAACAGCCACCCCAACTCAATCTTTCACGGGTGCCACCCCAACTCAATCTTTCACGGGTGTCGATTTGTATTTTTTGTGAGGGTTCCGGCCCCCCAATGTTTAGTTGGGCCCCCAATGTTGGTTTGCTCCCTCCATGCTTTTGAGAGGAATACTACAAAAAACGTGGGTTAAGGATGATCATAATACAAAGAATATCTTCTTTGATTTTTCTGCCCAGTGGCGTCTAGTACCACTCTCATAACAAAAAGTCATAGTTGCTGAATAAACGATGCAATAAACTTTACATACCATAACATACGCCAGCAAACGCCAGCGTCATAAGGCACGCAGTAGTCTGTGAGGTTAAAGTGAAAAGCTTTGGAATATGGGAATGACCTAAGTCCTTCATGACTAACCCCGGCCGCGTCCCACACAACGAAAATGCGTGCCGCCTCCCCTGACCGCCACAGAAGAGCGCCATCGGCGCCCTGAGGTGGCCTCTAAATGGGCGCCTTCACGTGCCGATCAGAAGGGATGCGTACGTCCAGTGCCTGTTCCCTGGGTCCAACCCTGCATGACTTCTATACTGCTTTAATTAATGACTGTTAAATTTTACAAAGATTAAAAACATATATTGCGTTTAATCAAAATAAAATGGGCTATATCCAGCAAGCAAAATGGGGGGTTGGTTGTCCGGCTTTCGCTTTGGCCCCCCCCCCCCGCCCCAGTAATTTACAAAAATTGACACCTCTGCCATCTTCTGAAAACAATACGACATGAGTACTGCGGTGTTGTACCAGACAGACCAAACATCGCATTTGGCCGCCATCTCCTCCGACGAGTGTCCACAGCCATTGACTGAAGGATGGAAACAATATTGTTCAGCACAATCGAAGTCCCGCCTTGCCTAAAAGGATAACACCTTTCATAAAAATCATTGGGCTTTACGTCTCACCGATAGCCAGGACCATTTCGAGACGAATGCCTTTATGAGGCATCATGTGAGATGCAGTGGTGCAGCCTTAAAGAAAATATTTCATTTTTGAAGATATTGAAGCAAGCAGCAGACAGAATGAAACAAGCACACTTATAAATATTGATGTACTTTTAAGAAGAAAAGACTGCTGCAGACAACACGATGTCTCTGTTTAGTAAATATGCTCCTCAACCCGTCAATGTTTGATCACATCATCGTTCCTTGCACAACATTGATCGAGAGCCACTTGACAGTCATGATATCTGGGAACCGTGCTCACGAACGCCAGATATAAGCGACTCGACCATCACACTATTTGCCTTGATCGCCGCATGGCTTGCGGAATAGCACGATTTGAATGGCGTTATCATGATGCCATAAATGTCAAGATAAACTTGAAATGCTCTCTCACAAGACTCTCCCCCATCTTTGCGGCCTTTCAACTCAGGAAGCGCAGGGTTTCAGGCCTCAAAAAGGGCACGGCCGTGACCTGCATCAGAACGTCTTCAATATGGCTATTTCAGTTCAAAACACCATACGAATATGGATCACTCCCTTTAAAGGCTGCACAGAAGACCGACAGTGCTAAACCTGAGCACCCAACCATAAAACCATTGACATCATTCAGAATGTCGCAAAAAAATTCCGCAAGCCATCTCGTGTTGCACACCCATAGCTGGGTAGCCATCAAATCCAGGCCGATGCGGCACCGGCCACACCAGCTTTTCCTGGCATTAACATGTTTGTCATCTCCCATCTTCTCAATGACGTGCACACCGAGAGAAACTGCATTTGACAGGAAAATTGACGAAATCTGTCCGCCACGTAGATTTTACCGCCTGCACTATCTCACCAACCATGCCTCCCTGGTTCTGCCACCCTTGCTGCACACCAAACGAGGCATACCTGGTCACTTTCCCACGGCGCGACTGCAAGGTCGCAAGCCAGCTACTCACGCCTTTTTTATGTGCTCTGCCGAAGCGTTCCGGGGCACCTCCAGGATGCGGTAGTAGTCGACCATAGCGAGGCCTTTGATACCGTGCTGAGCGTCGGATCTGCAGCGGGCAGGCGAGACGGGTTAGAGCATGCTCCTTTGCACGCTGCGGCTTGCCATGAGGTTGGGGGGGGGGGGGGGGGGGGCGTTAGGGCTTCACGGCGCACTCAGTTGCTGGGGATATATGGCGTCGCCTGCATCCCACCCTGGCAGGAACGGCGGGTATCGCGGGGAATCGAACTCCGTACCTCTGGTTTCCCAGACGCGCAGTGGTTAACGCAAACGCGTTAACCACTGCACGTCTGGGAAACTGGGCAAGTGTTGGAGACAAGGTCACGCTGGACATGGCACCTCCTGTGGCCACATTCGAGAAAGGGCAAGTTGCCCGCAGTTGAGGCCAGAGAACCTGCGCTGTTGTTCACGTGGGGTTGACAAGGGCTAATGGGTATCAGAGAACCGAACCAGTCGTGGGTGATGGACACGTACTAGCTGCAGCAGTCTATCAGCAGTTTCCTTTAAAGTTGAACGGAAAATGCCAACAATTCGGCAATTTTTCACTCGTAGACATGGGCGTAGTTTTACTAAATGAGTTGGGGGGGGGGGGGGGAGCTGAACAGTGAAAAATGACCCAGCTACCCCCAATAATATGCTAACAAACAGGTTCCTCCTCGGATTTTTCCCTCCGTCTTCCCGAAATTGGGGGGAACTGAAGTTTCGGCATTTAGACACCCTGATTGCAAATCCTGCAGCCCAAATACTTTGAGCCTCGGCGAACTTCCCGCGCGCGATAGAGGTCCAAGCTTCGTCGGCGGCGACACAGCTTGGCCGCAGAACGCTCCGGTGAATCGGCTGGTGGTTGGAGCCTTTCAAACATCTGTGCTGTAACCGACTTTCTCTTGTCGTGCACGCTCACAGTTGCACGCAGTCGCGTGTGTTTGTTGCCGACGGTTTTTATAAGAGGCTCGAAGGTGCATTTGAGGCGGCAGAGCCGTGGTGATGCATGCCATAAAACTTGAGGTTCAAACGGAATTATATCATGATGATAAGAGAGCAATTCAATGCTCTCCAAAATCAGGAGAACGATTAACTTTCTCGTTCCAGTCCACTAGCCAAATGGGGAGCTTTTCGCTCACCCCTGACGGTAGTGCCCCCCTCCCCCCCCCCCAGGCCGTGATACATCTTGTGGCCGAAGGTCACATCATATTTCAGCAGCTTAGAATGGCCGAATTCCTTTTAAAAATGTGGAAATAAATAACCTAGGAACATCAAAATAGGATTCTGGGCCTCATTAGGCCCTAGATTTAAAAACAGGACACATTAAGCGACAAATCGCAACCCCTTGGCTAGAAGGGGCCCTCGTTACTTGATCTGGCCCGCGGCTGGGCGAAATCTTGGCTGCGCCATTGGGCTCTTCGCCGCTGACTGGCCTGCCCCAGGCGCCCCTGGTGAATGATCAGCCTATGGATTTCCGCAGGTTTAATTCAACACAGCGTATTGCGTATTTCCCTGTAGCTAAAATAGCATGAAGGAAGGAAAAGAAATCAGACGACTCAATTATCAATCATGTGTCATCCGCTTTCCTTCATACCAATGTCGCTACAGAGCGAGCAACCAAGGTATTTTTGAAAAAGAAACACTCGTGAGACATTCCGTAGATGTCCGTGAACACGGCGCCGAAGGCGATGCAATAAAACTGTCGTAAACCACGACAACAATGGCCCGAGAGAAAGAAGCCAACTGACACCAGAGCGGGCGAGCGTATCACAAAGGGTTTCAGTCCAACTCAAGCACCCCAAGCCCGGAGGCAACATGAGCACGGTTGCTGGCATTGTCAGGCCTTCCTTGACATTTGGGACACAAAAAATAACGATGGGTCTGGCGTTTCCGCGACTCGCAATATCTCTGATCTACCCCATTAGCTGAAGCAGTGGACTCGGTCCACAACATCGGCAGAGAGTAAAACGGGAGGGGGGTGGGAGGGGCTGAAACCAATCCGATATCTCAGGGACAACACTGTGTCCATCCCACCACCTGCGCGGCAGACAATGAACTGGGACCGTTCGATCAGTTTAGGAACAGCTGCTACACTGGAAACGCTTCATCAGCGTGGTGTAACAAACGCTGTAGCAGTTTGATGGTGTGCTGACACGCCCCTCCCCCCTCATTAGATGGCAGGCAGGCCGCGGACTGTACGCACGCCGTCAGCCGAGGGTCGGCCGCTGGATTGGAACCAACGAGTTGGATTGGACTGGAACCAACGAGCTGGACTGGACTGGAACCAACGAGCTGGACTGGACTGGAACCAACGAGCTGGACTGGACTGGAACCAACGAGCTGGACTAGGCTGGAACCAACGAGCTGGACTGGACTGGGACCAACGAGCTGGACTGGACTGGAACCAACGAGCTGGACTGGACTGGAACCAACGAGCTGGACTGGACTGGAACCAACGAACTGGACTGGACTGGAACCAACGAGCTGGACTGGACTGGAACCAATGAGCTCATGCTTGTCTGAGCCCGGAACGGGTCCTAACTAACTCTGGAACCAACTGCGTTTAGACGATGGCCGAGTGGAAAGCATTCCTTTGGAAATACTTGCGAGCTATGTCGGGGCTGAATCCAGCGTGTTTGCTGCTGTCATTGACAAGGCGATCCAATCAGGAATCGTAGCTAAAAACAAGTGTTCCTTTTCTGACAGTCATATATGGTACATCAACGGCACCCTGCCAACACAGGAATCATACGTCTGCGGCGGGTGTGCACGTCGCGTTTAATGAACGATAACATATTTGCAACGCACGCCGAGAAAATTGCTCGGCCCGCGTGAGTCTGCTGAGAGGAAGACTAGGTGTTGGAGAACGCAGAGGGCGCGCTGACTGACCAAACTCGGGAGATCCGCTGTGGTTGCAGCACGCCCTCGCGCACTGCACACGTGACGTGGTGGCCAGAGCTGCGTCACAAGAACTCAAAACGGGGCTACATCACAAGAATGATGGCAAATGTCGGGTAATTAACGCCTTTCAAGGAATAAGCACCACAACAGCAGACACTGATAACGGATGCGACCCGCTCTGAAGAACACGTGTACACACCAGACTACGCGATTTGTCCAGCCTTAAATAATCGGTTTCCTCTCTGGACAGGGGCTCTCTCCTGCACCGATATAAGTGCCTACGTTCGACCTACAGCAGTGAACTCAGACGATCCAGTGCAAACAAGACAGTGGTAAGATGCAGTACCAAACAGCGCGCTTGCTGCGGTCAGCTAAAGCTTCTCCACATAACTTGACTACATGCCAGGTGTCCAGGATACGTTTACCGCGGAAAGGCAAAAACATCAGCGATCAGCATATTCATGCTGACAAACGCAATGCCACCGTAGCCACGGGCGTCGTAAAATGCCACAAAAAGATTAAAGGTCTCATATCAGATGATGACTATCACCTACTAAACAAGGACCTTGCTGGAAAATTGAGAAGAAATTTCGACTACCCCAAGAGATGCAACACACGGCCAAACATTGGCCCCGCGGATGCAAAAATACCTTATCCTACAAACACAACAGCTCGTGTCATCTACGGGTTCCAAAATATGTGAGACCAATATGCCGTTAAGGGTCATGGTCCGACGTGTTGGTTTCCATGCAAGAAGAATGACCTTTTAATAACGGAAAAAATGACCCCTATCTTATGAAAACCAAGCTTCAACACCAACCATTCATCACCGTTTGCCACGAACACCCGGTAGTGGAATGTGTATAAAACTGACGTCATCACCAGTTTTGATGCATTTTGTTGTTTATTGGTGTTCCAGGGCGCGTCGACTACAATGGCCATTTCGCGCCTAATATCATCACTAGCTTTGACGTGACAAACATTTTCACGGAGGTATCTGTCAGAAAGGTCGCATCAGAGGCCGCATCTACCAGAAGTTTGTGAAAATCTCTTGGATTACGACCCTTTACACAGACGCACTTCACTCGAGATCGTAAACCCAGCTTAAGACGTCGAGTGCTGCCAACCAATAGTTGTGCTACACCGCCGCACCGCCGCCGCACCTCCTGGTATACTACACCGCCGCACCGCCGCCACACCTCCTGGTGTACTACACCGCCGCACCGCCGCCGCACCGCCTGGTATATCTGAGGTCGATAACTCAGGTCAAGAACTCTGACGCCATAATGCTGAAAAACCAGGAGCTGAAGATCTTTTTCCTGTATGTCGAGAAAAAACGCACTTCCGTGAGCAAGGCTTCTATCAAACGCCTCACGAGGCTCTGCGTCGACACTATATATTTACCTCAGGAAGGCCTCTTCTACAGACAGAGCGGAGCGAGCTCTCGCAAGGCAGACGTCTATTCAGTGGCATATGGACGCAACTGCTGGTGCGTCGTAGGGACAGGACGAACCCCGTCGTCGAAATCAGGGGCACCACTCGTGAGCAGCCACCAAGGGCACCGCTCCTGAGCAGCAATCGAGGGCACCGCTCGCGAGCAACAATCAGGGGCACCGCTTCTGAGCAGCAAACAAGGGCATCGCTCCTGAACAGCAATCAGGGGCACCGCTCCTGAGCAGCAATCGAGGGCACCACTCCTAAGCAGCAATCAGGGAAGGCCGGCGGTTGTTCAACGCGATTCGGCTGGTCCCAACGACGTGCTCTTGAATGCCAATGAAACAAGTGGAGGTGTTTTCCTGCAACCAAGACTTTGGGGAGCGAAAGCTGCTGGAAGGGCAAGCCATCACCCGGTACACACGGTTTGATGATGGAGACAATGGAGGCAAAATGGAGGCAAAAACATGCTTCTGAAGCTATGTCACTTAATAGGAAGAAATATTGCCGGATGAGGAGAGGGGGTGGGAAGGGTCTGTGCGTGAATGTGTGTGTGGTGGGGGGGGGGGGGGAGGGAGGAGGGTGATTATTAAGGGTGAAAACCGTATGTTCGCCATCTCAAAAAAGTCTCTAGCTATCATGGAGAGGAAACACGTTCTAGGGATTTAAGATACTGATCTTTTTAAACCGTACACAACTAAACCAATTGATGAATGATTTACACGCAGACGCGAGAGCTGGCGATGCCCAACGTGAAACAAAACTCTTTTTCACCTAGGTGTACACGTAAATAAGCCCCAAAATATACATCTAGCTAAAAAGTTATTGGATGCACAAATGGAATCAAGGATTAAGTGACCGACGCATGCTGGAATGATACACTACACCATCTGGGAGGCAGTCGCTGCACTGGAACCACTCCATCACCCGGTGACAGATGGCTGAAACCATTTCAACGGTTAGGGTATAGACTGGTCTGGCACCAACGTATCTCCTAAGATACAAACACCGGACTGGCAATTCTATCACTTGATGAAGAGGCAATGACAGTCCTTCCATGATGTGTGTGGGAGGGGGCTAATATCCATTTCTGGTTATTCCTTTTGCGTCGACGCCCATAGGGCCAATCCTAAAGCTTCAGGAGTATTGGGGAGGGGGGCGCAACCACTACTCAGCCACCCCACCGCTAGTTCCCGCGCCCCTGGCTGAGGAACAAACACCAGATTACGACGTTGCGGCACAGACGCTGGACCGCGACGCGATCTGTATGCTGCATCCTTGTGAACCGATGTTGGACTGGTCTGCACGGGGATATGTACACTGAACTAAAACACTGAGGATTGACACTGGATTGGACCGCGCTACAAATGATCCCCTATTGGACTGGGCCAACGAGGCCGGACACTAGACTGTCACGCTGCAAGACCGACACCGGACTGAGATGTGATACCGAGTGGCGGACACCGGACTGATATGTGATGCCGAGTGGCGGACACCGGACTGAGATGTGATACCAAGTGACGGACACCGGACTGAGATGTGATACCAATTGGCGGACACCGGACAGATGTGCTACCGAGTGGCGGGCACCGGACTGAGATGTGATGCCGAGTGGCGGACACCGGACTGAGATGTGATACCGAGTGGCGGGCACCGGACTGGGACACGGCGGAAGTTACGAATTTGGGACACAGAGAGGCAGGCGCTGGGCTGCAATACTGATGAGACAGGCACTGAACTGAAATACTGAGTGCAAACGGCGGTCCGCGATGCGACGCGGCAAATTCTGGGCTAATGTATTGAGGGGGAGTCAATGGGCCGTGACTCTGATGGATCGACACTGGACTGGGGTATCAAGTGACAAACACCGAGCTGAGATCTCGAGTGACTGACACGGCACTGGGACGATGAGTGACGGCCACCGGACTGAGCCACTGACGTGCAGACCCCGGCCCGTCACCGCCACCACTCCTGACCCGCCACACTCCACACCAAAACCTCGGCGAGCGTCCCGTCCTCCAGCAGCGTCACTGTACCGTCACGCGCCGCCGCCCGGCCGGCCGCCGCGCTCGGGTCACCGGCGACGCTCGCCGCGGACGCCGGCGCGGCCGCGGTCGCGCGTCAGCTGACTGCGATCGATGCTCGCCCGGCGCCGCCCGGCCCTCGCGCCGAGGCCGCCGGTACGCGCCCAGTGCAGCGCGCCGCTCCGGCCCGCAGAGCGCGGCAGGGGCACGCAGCCCAGGCCGCCCACGCCCAGCGGAAGCGGGGCGGCCGGAACGGCGAGGTCATCAGGTGGCGCTATCCCCTCTTGGCGTGGTCGTTTCCGTCAAGCGAAGACTGTGGACTTGTATGATTCGTTTCGCCGCGTTACGTTTGTTTTGATTGCTGCGTTTACAAATCGATAAGACCAATCGGTTCACGCGGGCACGACCAGATCAGTTAACATCAGCTTGTCGCAGCACGTGATACGTCACCTGCATCCTGCCTATGACCTTGAATGGCAGTTGTACTGCTTGAGACCAGGATTTGGCCCTTGCCATGTTTATTAGGTCCCTTAAACATTTGGTCACAACAATTGCAAAAACAGATCTTCCTGTGGAACTCTTCACACCAACGGTTAAGGTCGTGCGTGCTTTATCTGTAGCATGTTCATGGATCCTTTCTCCGGAATGTGGGCTGACCGATTAAAATGTGAATGCGCCCGCCGCGCAGGTTCCCAGGTTTCATGTTGTCTAGAATTAGGAAAGGCCGCCATTTGCCTCGAAACCGCCCTTCGACCCCAGAAGGCATAAAACAATGGAAATCTTGCCCCTTTTGCATCAGTTGATAGTGCCGTGGCATGGTGGCCTGAAGCGTTCCCGTGGTATAGGTATAACTTTAAGGTGCTGGGCTCTCATGAAACCGTTCGTAACACCTGAGATCAGTGTCCTAGAATTGCCGACTTTGGGTGTAAAGCAACACCCTATTATGAAGAATTTTGCACTCCTTTTCCCATATTTTATGCGCATTTCTCACTCCTGCCTGACATTGTCTAATCGCACATGCCAAACCCCCATTTCCCTTCCCGAGGTTTTCAGATGTCATTCAAAACCGAGCTCACTTGAAACCACTAAGCATAAACGATGCTCCACAAAACCTGGACACCTATGGCTATGTCCTGGCTCACCTTCATCTGAATCATGTCTATGTATGCACAGAGCAAGGGCGCCAGTTACCTCCAAGCCAAAGAATCCCAGCGACCCCAGCCGCTTGCAGGCATTAAGTTTGGTTTGTTTACAAAATCCGCAGCTGTGCGCCAAATGCAAGGTTTTCACGCATCCCCTATTTTTTGGTCTCACCACCACACCACGAAAGCGGGGCCTGGCGTAGACACCAGCAAGGCCTGATAGACAATTTTAGTCCACGTATTTCTTTTTTCCCGAGGAAACTTGACCACTAAATTGCATTACTTCCGAAATGCAGGGGTGAAAAGTTCAGGAAATGTCCTCTAAATTAAACTTACAAGATGAATATCACCACTTGAGCCCTTCTATTAACATATTTTAAGTCAAATAAGCTGATAACAAAATTCTGCGAGAAAAGTACCAGTCTTTATATTTATTCAGCTCCTTTTGTTTTTCTTGGTACCGTACGAGTGTGATACCACTTTACTTTTTCTTCCCCTTCGATTGCCTTTAGGGGTGCCATCTGCTGCTTAAAATGTTGACCAATTTCTCCTCAAGATGCTCAAACTGCAAACTTGTACGTATTTCATACATAAATTAGATTAATTCGCCAACCGCCCAAACACGTTTGATATGCACCCAAGCGTGAACAATTCACATGGAATGAAGGAGGCAATTTGAAGCACGGAACTTATTTTTACCGCCATTTTTGCCTTCTTAAACCCTCGGTTAACCGTTTCCTTGGTTCATGGCGGTGCTCAAAAATGATAAATCAAAGCCTTTCGAGTGTCTGACTCACCAGGCTACCTGGCAAGGCTATGCTAATGCTGTCATACATTTCCTTGGGACAGACCTGACGCGGACAATACAGAATCGTTTGATGGCGAAATTCTGCCCTGTGGAGATGTTTATCATGCACACCTCGTACTTATTTCGCATTTTAATCTCGTAGGTTGGTGGGCACGATTGATATTCATATTTGGGGGTGAGTGGGGTGACTGTCTGCCAGCAGACCATGCAAAAGGTGTTGTCAACTTTGTCTGATGTCAACAAGCATGCACAAATGAACTTTATAAAAATGCAACTTGAAACCAGCCAAAAACTAGCTTTATGTATCATGATTTTATCACAAGCGCTGCTGTCAACAGATGGGCGAGTTGAGATGATGTTCATCATATGGGCTACTCTAAGTTGGGTTACGCTGGTCAAGTGCATGGCGAGTGGCAGTAGGAATTGTGTAAGAATCAGTAACTCACAACTGCTGCTCTGATACAGACAGTTTATACAGGATGAGATGATGTATGGCCTCTTTAGGTTAGGCATAGGCGACATTCATGGAAATGAGCATTGGTATTTTGTAAGAAACAGTGGCAAAATGTTTGTTTCCCTGACCCCATCTTAACAGAAGCCAGAAGTATGTCCATTGTGCTTGACATGGTGATGGGATGATGTGTAGGAGTCCACGATTTTTTTGTTTGAGTGTTTTATGCTTGTTGAATTTTCTTTTGCTATTTTGTTATTGAATTCCTTCCCTTTGTTTTGTTTTAAAAGTGCTGTGGAAGGGAACTGAAAAGTGCAGCATCAAATTATTGGTGTTAATAATTTGGCATGCTCATAATGCTGTCATGAAATTACTATGCTTTAACACGCGCCCGGTTGGCCGGCTAGATACCTTCGCTCGGATGGGGTGGGGGGTCAATTTGACCACCACCCCTCTCTGAGATCTCGGGAACTAACAAAGCTAGAGACACCAAATTTACAGGGTGTCTTGACCTATACATGAACTCACTTAGGTCAAGGTTTCAGCTTCCTAGGCCATGACCTTCAGGTCAAATAAGGTCAAACAAGGTCAAATTCCAGGTTGGTCTCCAAAGCGCCCCCAGAACCTAGGCAACTGTCTCTAAGCAAAAGGTCACAATCCCATTTTAGGTCATTGACTTTGTTTGACCCTTTGAAGGTCATGGTGACCAAAATGATACACGACTGCTCTGAGTTTTGCACTTGAATAACCGACAAAGATTACGCTAGGCAGTATGTTCCTAAAACAGAAAGTTTGACCCGGGTCATCTTAGGTTAATGGCCTGTTCTGACCTCTAAGAAGTCAATTGGAGATGTATAATGCGGTTCCTGCTGTCAATAAATTCGAAATGAGCACCAGAAACCATCCCATACAGCAAGCCCTAGAGTAATAAGCCAGGTTGGTTTTGACCTTGGTCTGACCTTCATGCCTGACCTTAGGTCAACGCAATTTGCTCATGCAATGGTTTTGGTGCCTAAGAAAGCATATCAGAGTTGTATGTCTTCGTCAAACACTCCGTTGTTGTATCGGACTAAACGATTCCCTAGAAACTGCCTTCGCTGAAACCATGGGCTAACTTTGACCTGTTATAGTCGGCGACCATACAGGTTACATCTAAAATTTGTATGTCAAACGATCCGCTATGCAATTTTCTACAGCTATGCAAAATTTGGCGCGGCTACGCCGCGCCGTTCAGAAACCATTCGGGAAAAGGCCTGGGGGGAAGGGGCAATTTCCCCCGCCCACCCGAGCGCCTGTTAATGTATTCTGTTTCACTTTAATGGCCTAAGATGTTTAAAAACGAAATAGCTTTGTGAGGTTCCTGATATTATGTCCATGCCAACTTGAAATAGATGTCTTTTCTTGCTGAAGCATCAGTCACGACCTCATAAGTTCCATCTTTTGTGAATTGATTTTTCACTCCCGCACGGTCCTTTTGCGATGGGATTTTTCACTCCCACCCTAGTTCAAAAGCAATTCTAGCTCCCTGCCTGAGATTTACAAAAATGCACTGGCGTAAAGCGGAATGAAAGTAAAAAAAATGGATACCACACTAATCACGACGTCACGACGCCAATGTCTCAGCACATGATGTTAAAACCCGTTTTGAAAGCCTCAGTCCCTTGAAGTAAAACCAACAGTCGAAGATGCGTATTGAAACATCCATAATTAATAACGTCCAATGGTCAAAAGATCCACAACTGCAGCATCCAGCGCTCATAACATCCAAAATTCACAATGATCAGCGAAAACAGCCTGCCGGAATCCCGGGTGCCGAGAGCCGCACGGAGAAAAGGCCTTCAAATTCCATCACCGTTTTCTTTGCCCTGCGAAATAGGGCTAGCCGATAACGACACGAGCTAGGCTTATCATATCTGAATGATTGGGACCGGTCTGCCCGGCCAGCCTCGCTGCGTGGTGCCCGGGCGAGCCCTGCGGCGGTGGACCCTCCCGGTCACGTGACCGCCGTGGGCATCATGACCGAACCTCGCCGAAGGAACACGCCTGCCGCTCACTAGCGCGCGGGGTTCCCCTTGGGGGTGTTCACGACTAGCGGCCAAGTCAGAGGCCAGGTCACGGGCCACAGGCGTCCAGGCCTCTCCGATGATACGGGACAAGCCAGCAAGCCCGTTGGTAACTATGCTCAGGCGCTTTCATGACGGGCTACACTCGCGGATAACAGCGTGTGGACCATTTGTGTAATATGTTCTTCATGTATGCTCCGTATGTGCCCGTTTCCTTCAATTATAAAGTCCACCAATCAGATGGCCCAAACAAATTGCTGACAACGAGTGGTCAGTCAATAGATCGTTGAGCATTAATATGAAAACCACGCGACGCGTACAACTAAGGGCCCGAATAAGCCATATATATATATATATATATATATATATATATATATATATATATATATATATATATATACACCTGTATTCGCGCGAGTTCTCTGCTATGGTATCAAACTTCACACACCGATGACCATTTTAGTCCCCCTTTTTGCACCTCCTCAAAAAGCCCACCCACTTTTCATAAGTCGCGGCCCAAACTTGGGCACAGTGCTCCCAACGCGCCCTCACATATGTACCATTAAGTGTACTAATGACTTTTGCTTTTGCATATTTCATCACTAATTGCAGCGATTCTTAATGATATTCATAACATAAACATCGTGAGTGTATTCCCAGGATCTACAACGTCATCTGATACCACTAGCTTGCTGATAACAACACCTAGATCTCCTTCCCTTTCGATCAAAGCTAATTTTTGGCCACCCAAGCACGTAACTCCCTTTCGGTCAAAGGTAATTTTTAGCCACCTAAGCATGTAACTCCATAACTGCCCTCTTGCTTCATGTTATTTGCACTTGCAAAAGTTACATTTCATTTGCCATGTTTCAGGCTACCTAGCAAGCCTGTCTTCATCTCTCTGTAGCATGTCATAGTCACTTTTGTTTCAACTTGCCCGGGACATTTTCAGGTCGTCTGTGGACTTCTAAACCCTGCTGTCCAGCATATATGCAATGCTGGTTACGAGTATAAGACTCAAAGGCCCCAAAACAAAGCCCTATGGAGCCACAGTTGCCATTAAGATTGTTTTCCTATTTTTACACGGTGCTACACCAGTCGGTGATCATAATACGATCAACTTATGTTGCATAATTTGTATTGTCACATAATAATGCCGTGGCATCAGTGTACTGTCACTGGTTGATGAACTGGAAGGAAACAATGTCACCATGAATATCGCATATCAGGAGCATTCTGTTAACGCGTCAGTGATCTGTCAAGTGCCCATGATCACACGCAAAAAGGATACGTGTTACTACTACTGGATCATAACCAGCTTCAGCAGTTGCACCCCGTTTATAGCAGCTTTAATCGATTTTTAAGAGATGCCTTTTGACTGCATGGATTTCAGGCGCCCACAACTACGCTATGCAGTGCATCTTACGTGGGTCATGACCGCCCTTCCACCTGATCGTGACATTCTTAGTCAACAGCATGGCTTTACGGCGTATACTTAAGGTTCCGCAGTACTCAGCACGATTCGTCCCGCCCTTTGGCGTCAGCTGACCTTTAGCGTCGCTGCCACGGGCCGCAGGGTTTCCCAGTCAGAAGCAGACGGCGAACGCCTAATGAGACTTGAACTTACCCCGTCACCGGTGGGAGAATGCGCAGGCGCTTTAACCAACTGGGCTATCGCAACAGTCAAAGTCGGTCCAACCAGAAGCTGGCAGAAACTAGCTTCAGCCGGCTAAAACGCAGCCCCTGTGATGAAACAGAAGAGCCCGCTTTGTTCGGGGGAAATCAAGTCTTCGATTCGCAGAAACCAGGGCGATCTTTACACGCTTACGCCAAACTGCAGCTCCCTTAGCAGCTGGCGACACTGCGGGTCCCTAATCAGCTGGCGACACTGCAGATCCCTAACCAGCTGACAACACTGCAGCTCCCTAACCAGCTGGTGACACTGCAGCTCCCTAAACAGCTAGTTAGACATGCCACGCCGTGTTAGGCAGGCAGCTCCCTAGCCAGCTGGCGACACTGCAGCTCCCTAATCAGCTGGCTACACTGCAGCTTCCTAATCAGCTGGCGACACTGCAGCTCCCTAGACAGCTGGCGACACTGCAGCTCCCTAATCAGGTGGTGACACTGCAGCTTTCTAACCAGCTGGTGACACTGCAGCTCCTTAACCAGCTGACGACACTGTAGCTCGCTAGCCAGTTGGCAACACTGCAGCTCCCTAATCAGCTGACAACACTGCAGGGCCCTTATCAGCTGGCGACACTGCAGCTCCCTAAGCAGCTGGTTAGGCATGCCATGCCGTGTTAAGCAGGCAGCTCCCAGGTGGCGACACCGCAGCTCCCTAATCAGCTGGTTAGGCATGCCATGCTGTGTCAGGCAGGCAGCTCCCAGGTGGCCATACCGCAGCTCCAGCTGGTTAGGCATGCCATTCCGTGTAAGGCACCCAGCTTTCTAGCCAGCTGGCGACACCGCAGCCGTAGTTCGCTGCTTAGCCACCACGTTACCGCCGCGGCCATCTTCAGACACGGAGCAGGTCAAACCCGCCGAGGTTTCGGGTTCCTTTACGGCTTTAGGAATGCGTTCAGCTGGGTTTACGCCGTCCGGTCCGCTGGGCCGTCCGTGGCAGGCCAAGTGGCAGTACTGATTGAGCAGCATCACACCAGCAGGCTCAGCCGTCGCTTAGCTGGACTTAGCGGCCACTTAACATGTGGAGGAGGAGATTCATGCTTCAAGTATTTTTTTTAGATGCATCCGCATGACGCTTATGTTACACTTTCCTATAAAGTCGGCGTCATGGACCATCGTCCCTTGCTCTTGCGCATACGAGTTCGCTGCGGCGCCTTCTGAGGTTTCAGGGACCAGCGCCCAGCGCCCAGCGGCGTGGGCATGTGGTACCCCCCCCCCCCCCCCCCCCCCGGAGCACATGCCTTCCTTCTTTCCCTTCCCTTCCCAAATATATGGCAAGTGCTAATAACCGTGTGGCTAAACGCTGAGCTAACGGTCCAGACAGACGCGTAAAAATAAGATCAAGTATAGCAATACTCTCTTACAACTAGTAAAAAATTGCGTGCGCCTGTGATGCGCTCACCTCAGCTTTCACGTGTACACCCCTGCCAACGCCGAACGTTTCTTTTTGGAACATGAGGGGAAGGACCCAGGGTCTTTTTAGATTCCAGTAATGGTAACTTTCGTCAGATAAAATCGTCCTCCTCGCCCTCATAATTCCATGGAATCTTGAGCCATGCCAGCGATGCATTTTTGAGAATTGTTCTTCTGGCTACGGATCTGACCGCGTTGGTATGCTTTAAGTTCATTCTGGCTACGGATCTGAGCACGTTGGCATAATTTGCGTTCCTTCAGGCTACGGATCTGATGGCGTTTGTATACTTTAAGTTCCTTGTGGCTACGGATCTGATCGTGGTGGCATACGTTAAATTCCTTCTGGCTACGGATCTGATCGCGTTGGCATACTTTAAGTTCCTTCAGGCTTTGAGGGCGACCACGCATTTCATGGAATGCGCTTGAAAGCATGCATTGTTATGCCCGCTGTACCGATGAATGCGTTGGATTATCTATTCTTAAAGTATACCATTCTACAGAGAAATGCCGAGGCGTTGATCCCGTGCAGTAGGGCTATTTCATTCATTCCACAGCATTCTGTTATTTGTTTAGTTAATTACTTTGCCATTTCCACGCACACTCGCACGTCATTTCTTTGCCTTAATTCAAAGGTTGGGATACTAAAATGCTTGTCGCACTCCAGAATCCAGGTGTCCGTGATTCCAGCTCGACCATGCTGACTGTTTTCTCGTAACCCTATACTTTCATTTTGTCTGCCTTCGGCCCTGTTAGGGATGTATTTCCGCCCACAGAGCTAGGAGTCTGTCACCACTCCCAGCTGGGCGGGGGCGGGACGGAACTCTTCGCTCCAGCCAAGACCCGTGGACCTTGAGGTGCCCCCACAGCCGCCCCAGGCCCCGGCCTCGGCCCCGCCGTCCGGCTTGTACCTGCCCGATTACCGAGTGTCGATCGACGAAACAGCCAGGTGTGTCGCAGCGAAGCGCCGTGCCCGATTAACGAGTCCGCGCGCTCCACTTCCATATATGTCTGCGATAGCGAAATCACCTTCCCATATAGCCTGGGTGGGATGAGCTGACGCAGCTGGCGTCAACTTGGAAAGCAGAGAACAGTCCTGAGAACGCCTGATCTGTCACCCATATTGCACTGTTTTTCACATTTCACCGAGAACAATACCTACATGCACACAGCCACTTACTGACCTTCGCAATGGGCTCCCGTCGAAGTGGCTTGGCGTGAGAACAAAGACGCTTGCCCCACGCGAGGTGAGAATCCGCCGTGGCGATCTCTGGCTGCCGGGCGAAGCTCAGAACCGTTCGTGAGACCCCAGTTGGATCTCGTTCGCACTGCGGTCTCCGCTACACCACGGTGGGAGTCTCCTGGAGGAGGCAGCGCAGATGTCCGGGGGCGCTGACACCGCCGGCCGCGTGCCTCTGCACCACCTGTCTCCTCTCACGGGCCGAGCCCGCACCAGACGCCGCGCGCGCTCCCGGCGCCGCAACGCACCGCACGCAGCTGCCCCGGCGAACCCCGCCCCGTCACTCTCGCTCGCCTGCCGCCCCGGTCTGGCTCGGCGCGGGCGGCTTGTGGACGACCGGCCGGGTGTACCCCGCCTCTGCTCACAACGGCCCGCTGTCAGCTGGAGCAACCGCCCGCCAGCCGGCCACGCGCCCTGTGACGTCCGCGTGACGTCACGCCCCGTCCGCCAGGTGTTGCCAGGGTTGCCAGATGGATGATTTGTCGCTAAACTGAAGATTTCTGTGTGACTGCTGAGGACGGTAACATGGGGTACCTGCATCAGGATCTTATTAATTTTATTAGTTGGGATGCAAACAACACTAAGAAAATAAAAAAGTATTTTGTGATTTCATAAATTTTAGCCCGACAGTGACAGGATCCCCACCTGAGACCGGCCAACGGGGAAGGGGTGAGGTCCCTGAAGGAATCAAAGCTATTGTCACTCACGGGAGCAGGGCCTCTCCACAAGGGCGCCTTATGCGCAGTGTCGTATTCAGAGGGGGGGGGGGGGATGGTACGGAGGGCATGTGCTCTTTTATTGAACTGCTACATGTGCCATATCCAAGTGAACAAATGCTGCCTATTAAAAAAAACAGTCTGGGGACCTCTACTTATCCAGCAAATGGTAACGGTAGCCTAAAACAGTGCCTCCTGATGTATAGAGGTCCTTATCCAGAAAATGATGCTTCCGATTCACGAACGGGCCTCCAAGTAAGGCTAAGTGACTTCGTTATCCCAGAACAGGGTATCCTGATTCGGAATCGCGGCAATACCATGCATGAAAGGGATCTCGTTTTCCAGAGATGAGGCCTGCTGGATATAAAGGGTACCTTCTCATCCAGAAAACGGCCTCGTACTTTGTGAAGGGGCCTCCCAAACCAGCAAAGGGGCCCCTTTAACGCAACTTTAAGCCTCCTGATCCAGTGCATGGGCTGATCTGAATTTTTGTAATCTTCGAGTAGCTACAATATCCTTAGTTTGGGAATACCAAAAATTGAAACCCATCCCAAACTCACCCCAAAAATTGTGCAGAAAGTATGCTCTTGTAGAGGAGGGAAGGGGAGGGGGGGGGGGGGGCGGCGATCGCACCATCCTCACACCCTTCTGCTGCGTCGTCCCTGGCGAGGGGGTACCGATTTGTCCAGGAGCCCGCTTGAAAAGCCTCCCACCAACTGAAATTCCGTGACGCCGCCCCTGGCCACACGCTATAATCCTCACGGTTATCACAGTTACCAAGAGCACCGATGAGTGACCATCGGGCCGCCTCTCCGGAACTCCCTAACGAAATGCTCTAGATGTGCACCCCGGCGATGCGTGATCCCAGGCAGGAGCCTCCGGCAAGTCGGCGAGGGTGCTACCCATCATCTGAGCCGTGACTCAGGCAACCTTACAGCCGACCGTGGCCTTCAGCCCTCTGTGGCGCGAGGTTTGTGGACACATACCCGACCCGAGCCCGACTGGACTCAGGCCCGACGAGTGGAGGGGGGGGGGGGGGGTGAGGCGTGGGTTGCTCATCTTGTGGTTGAGGTTCAGGTTCAGACAATGGGCTCACAGTCACTCGAGTGGACCCTGAATGGTATAGGGATTTGCACCGTTCTTGGTGCGGCTATTGCGGGTGACGGCTGAAGTCAGACTGCGGCATACGCCAAGCTCTGTCCGGAAGGGACAGAAGTGGGCGAAAAATGACCCCAGAAGTCGGCGCGCCCTAAAACCCCAACATCATCATCATCTGTCCAGAAAGGCCTCAGCGCAGTGTCCAGAGGACGAGCGTGGTCCATGGTGACGGTCTATCCTAGCATATCTTCCAAGAAGAAGGGACTAGTCGTTCCCTCATTGATCGCATGTGTGTCAACAGCAGGGGAGACGCCATCGGAGTGAGGGGTAGGGGATGGGGGGGGGGGGAGGTGGGGAAAGCGTCCCCACTATCGTCGGATAGGATGGGACAGTCCCTTGATGCTAGCAACCTTCTTGCAGGAGAAAATACAACCCTTGCGCAGATTCTCGCTGCGGGGCCAAAGACTCCAAAAAAGCGCACGGGTATTATCCCCTGAACTGGCCTAGCACATTCAATGTGTTCTTCTTTCGAACCTAGAGTTCAAAGTAGGAGATAGGAGTATCATGTGCCTGCAACCGTTGGATAGTAAAACATTTTTGAAGAGAAAGGTGAAACCTGCTATTGAATTGGAGAGTACGTACGATGCAAAACCCCTCATTTCTCAGATATGATTGCTCTTTTCGCGGGCTGTCTTCAATGCCCATTATGTATACATCTTTCACCGTCGTGTTTTGGCAGTAGCTTTAGAACGCACAGAAATATATATGACCCTGCAATTCTGGCTCATCTTTTCGCTCCATTGCACACCCTGAAGCACGTTCTATAGTGTTTTCTCTGTTCATTGCGAAACTTGAAACATTTGGGTACAAGTGCCTCCCATGAAAGCGTCATTACATAAAGTTGTGTTCGCCTATTACGGTACTGAAGTGATCCTTCGAAGTGCAACTTCGGCGATTTTTTTGTTACAGTTAAGTTACGATTTAAAATGAAGACAGAGTATGAGCCGGGTTCGGCAGAGGTTAGGGAAGTGCGGCCTCCTTAACGTTTCCGTGGCTAAACAAAAAAGAAAGTAAGAGATGCAAATTTTGTAAAACCTTTTCAGGCATCCGCTTGGTACTCGGAAGGTAATTTTGAATGTCCAAATAGGTCACTGCGCTGGCGAGGTCAGGATGGGTCAAAATCCAAAGATTAAAGCCGTCACAACTTACTTAGGCATGGAGAAATTTGATGAATTGTAGTGAATTGCGGGAGCGTTCCGATATCTGAAGACATGTGCATTTACCGGTTTGGCTTAATCTTTAAGCATTCTGTGGTCTTTTGACTTGTAGCGGAATGGCCTTTAGCAAGTATTCCGGCAGGGACTGACCGTTCAGGCACGAACCAGCTTAAGAACACTACCCCTGAGTGGTAAGGCCGTGTATTTCGGGTCATTGCCAAAACAAACACACTTCTATTACGATGCATGTCTTTCGATTTCCGAAACTCCTTTAGAAATATAAATTCATCAGTCAAATAACGATTGAAATAGATGATCAGTCTCAGGTTTTTATAAAGAAAAATGATTAGCCATAGTTTTCTGAAATAAGTTCATTTGATAAAGCCAGTACCAAGGACCCAAACGACAATCCCGTTTAAAATCGCCGACGATATGCAGCATAAAAATCAAGGATATTCTGGAACGCAGACAAGGATGTTGCCATGCGCAACTTGGCCCCTGAGCCAAGAGGCTCAAATTGGGTACTAGGCGATTTCGCATGAATTCGTTCCAAATTTGCAGCATTTCTGACGAAATTTGATATTTGGTTACTGTGAGAAACTTTTTGGCTACATGCCCGAGGGAATGGTGCTCAAAACTGCGCGGGCATTGGGTTGTTTTATTTTACCGGTGCGCTGGAAAAGTTCAAATAGGTCACAAATGTCCCCGACCAGTCGGGTGCGGTTTTTAAATATGTGATTCCCATGAAAGCACAGTTTTACGGTTTTAAGACTTAATCCGAACCTTTTTAAAGGATGGTTTTCTGGGGTCCAACCTCATGCTAAGCAGCAATTATTGTGTAAGCATCCCAACACTGATCGTCTTATTTCAAGTCCACGGCAGAGTTTGGTGGCGAAAGTTTAACGTGTTGCAAGGCGCAGCACGACCTGTCCTGCCATCTAACATCCGACCTGACCTGAGAGGCGGCCGCTTCTACCGGGCGCAGACCATACCTGTGGAGGCCAGACAGCGGGTACCTAAAGCGACTCGAACCCACCCCGTCATGGGTGGATGGGTCAGAAGACAGACGCTGTATGAGCTGTCTGAACGGACTCTCAAATGCGTCTTGTTTTAACTCCATTGCGTTGTAATACGTCGCCAAACCTAAAGGACCCACTTCACCTTGAAGGACCCACTTTTATTCATGTGTTCCCTCTTTTCATGCTCGCAGCTTTCTTATGCCTTGTCACGTAGAAGCTGCGTATGCCATCTCTATGGAGGGTGTGCTCAGGGGCAGCGCCACCAGATGAGAAAGAGAAAAACTGCCCCCTTGCCGCTTTCCGACGGAGCCAAATATTCCTTCCCCGTCCGTTGTCCGTAATGTGAGGCACAACACGTGGGAGCCCATCCCTGAAGCCGTCAAACTTGATCTCCTTATCATGATCCCGTTCGCCAGTTCAACCACAGCTGACTGCAGTTACGGTGTGGGACAGGGGCTGAAAACTTGTTTTGTTTAAAGGAGTGCTGCACATTTGCATGGAGTTTTGAACTGAAATAGCCATCTTATAGATCATTTGGTGTAGTTCAAGGTTATTTTATCATATCTGCTGCTTGCTTCCATGTCATGCCCTTTGATGGTGACACAGAGGAGGACTAACGCAGCAGCAGCGTGTCACGTGTATCGCCCTCGCCCGGATCGAGTGGACCCAGCTCATGTCGTAGTCGCTTTTGTCAGGGCCGCACCATGAACGGTGTTGGGGCATACCTGGACGGAATATGTGAACTCTGTGATCTTCAGGCAGCTTGGGTGCTTTTATCGTCACCAGTCAGCGACCGCAGGACCAATGCTACAGAGAGCTGTGGGTCTCAGTCTCTGCCTCCATTCCCCGGTTACCGCGTCCGCATGCCTTACGGTGGTGCAGCGGTAGGCACATCAGGAAGTTGCTTACCAATGATCATATACGAGTAACTCATTTGTGAAACGCCTGATTTCTCAATCATTTTTATCTATGTGTTGCTATGATAGTTTCATGACCATGTTCCCTATCAAGAATACTGCCCCCCCCCCCCCCCCCCCCCTGTCGTCCTCACGTCTTCAGGCTGCGGCCTGGCCGACTCGGGGCTGGGTTTGTAGCCGGCTCCTGCGAGACCCCGGTCCAGAGTGGCACCCCAGCTGGTGTCGGGTGGCAGCCAGAGTCGGCTCCCGGGCCAGTGCCGGCTGTGACCGGCCACAGCGTCGCCGGTCCAGAGTAGTATCCCAGCCAGTGTCGGGTGGCAGCCAGAGTCGGCTCCTGGGCCAGCGCCGGCTGTGACCGGCCACAGCGTCGCCGGTCCAGAGTGGCACCCCAGCCGGTGTTGGGTGGCAGCCAGAGTCGGCTCCCGGGCCAGTGCCGGCTGTGACCGGCCACAGCGTCGCGGCTGTGCTGTCAATATGCCACGACCTTTGCGATTTTGGACCGGCTGGATTTGCTGGGTTCACATTCGACCGTTCGCTAACGCCTCGATGATTACTCTGGGCACCAATGTGAAAGGTACGCGATAAGTGCTGTTTTTCTTAGGACGCAAACAGCTGTCTCAGCCGCTTATATTTCTTTGCACTATCGCCAATGTCCCTGAAGTGTTTAATCTTCCGAAGCAGTCTATTTCCTCTTTGACCAGACACTAGCCAAAAAGAAAATAGACCTAAGCATAGACACAGCCAGGAATGCTACTGACCGCGGAAAGATAAAGGTTTACTATATTTGTTACGGGCCTGTGCTTTATGCTTCTACTCACATTCCATCATCTGCTCTCCAACTTACAGTAAGAGAGCAAGTGTGGCAGAGCAGGCGGACCTGCCAGTGAGAAAGTTCATGGGATCACGCAGGCTCCGCTCACTTCTCCCTCACCGCTGACACTGCCCTCCTCCTGCTTACCTCCGCGCGACAACGGCGGCACAGCGGCGCGCCATTAACGCGCCGCGCCGCGTCGTTTTACGGCGTGCGGCCGACGCCACGTTCTGTCGCTGTTATTCTGGGGCTGGCAGAGACGCGCTCATGGCCACTGTCACATACCGTGTGGCGGATTACTGGAGGTCACATACCATGCGACGAGCCGCTTGAGGTCACATACCGACCGGCGGACCACCCGAGGTTACATGCCCTACGGCGAACCACTCGAGGCCACATACAGACCGGCGGGACAATCGCGGTTATATAACGACCGGCGGACCACCCGAGGTCACATACCGACCGACGGACCACCCGAGGTTGCATGCCGTACGGCGGGACACCCGAGGTGACATACCGACTGGTGAGGCAGCCAGGTGTCTGCGCCGATGACGGCGGGCGTTGCTGCTCGACCTCGGGGGGGGGGGGAGATGACCGGGGGAGGGAGGGGGGGAGGGGGTAGGGAGGGGAGCTCGAGCATTGCTGGTCAGCCACCTGCGCCAGGGACGTACCGTCACCCATCTACCGCGCCGGGGCGGTGACATAGGGCCTGAGGGGAGCTGGCAGCCCTCGGCACTATGCTGCAGGCTCAACCAGTGGAGCGGAAGAGCAGTGCCGTGTGATATGATGCGACTGACCTCAGTGGGAGCCGGCTGACGTGCTGTCAAAGCTACATTGCCTACTGTGTGGCATGGCGGCACCGTAACCACACGAGAACGTGTATGTTTTGCGTCCCGTCACGGCATCTTCCCATCCACGGCAGCCTCTTCACCCCCGCGGCCATGCCGCCACGGAAACCGCCACGGAACAGGGAAAACCCCGCCGAATGTAAGCGACTTTTTAACAATTTATTCAGGTGTCCAAATTGAAACTGTTTCATTGACTGGCTCCCGACCGCTGCGTTATTTCCTTGGGGTGAGCAGCAGCGTGTCGACGGCATGAGGGGCGCTGTCACTTGGCCGGAAAGAATGTGGTCTTCATTAATCTGAAATGACACGCAGACAGCGTAAGCCGTCATCGGGTTGTCTCCATTAATCTGAAATGATACCACGGCCTAAGCATAAGCCGTCACGAGTTTCCAGTGACGCCGGCAGTGGGGAGGAAGGGGGTTAAGGGGGCACGTGCCCCACCTCCTCCGCTTAGGTTCCAAGGGGCCCAAGGGTCCCTCGGGATCTACCATTTTGGGCCCGATCTGACGGCCGAAGGGCCCAAAAGGCCGGCCAGAGGTCGTATTCAGGGGCCTCGGGTCGCCGGGCCGGGCACTCCAATGCCAGCCACAAGGCCCTGCGGGATCAGGTGCCCCCTGAGTCAATAAGGGCCTCTATGTGGGTCAGGACGCCACCAGCAACGCACAGTCGGCTCCGTGTCGGCATGCACCTGATGGTTCATATCCGAGGCAGCAGCAAAGCCGGAGGTAGCGATTTATATTGGTTGGGTTACCAGCCTCCGTCAGGACCCCGCAGCCCCTGACAGGGGTCCTGTGTTGGTGAGGAGCCCCGAGTGACCAGCACCGCCTGACAGGGGGTCCTGTGTTCGTGAGGAGCCCCGAGTCGACCGTAGGCATTGTTCGATGAGGCTAGAAAAGCCTGGGGAGCTCACCGGGACCGAAGATCAAAGGCCCAGTTGGAAGGAATAAGGGTCCGAGGGGCCGGCTGTACGTCACATAAAAAATCGCGTCCCGTAGGATCGTGACCTGAAATATCAGTCAGAGAGTCCGTTGCACCGGATGAGTAGCTCCTGAGACAATGCGGGTGTCTAAGTCAACCAGAGGCCACCAACACCGAACAGTTGGCTCCCTGTCAGTGAACTGAACTGAACTGGATCATGGAGCTCATTTCGCACACAGAAGCAGGGCCGGGGCCACGGTTTTCATTGGGTTGGTCCCTGAAGCCATAGTCGGAGCCGCTGTGTCGGTCAGGGGCCCACAGTACTCAACAGGAGGTCATGTGTCGGGTAGTGACCCCGAGTCGGTCACGGGCTTTGTTTAGGTATGTCCGAAGAGAAGCCGAGTGACCCACCTGGGCCAAAGATCAAGGGCTCGATTACATTTGTGCTCCCCTCCCCCCACACCCGTAATCCCGGGACCTAAAATTTCAGTCAGAGGTCCTTTGGTAAGGGCCCTCTTATTGGGGTCCTCTATGCCTATTTTATAGGGCCTCGACACGAAGCCAAACAGCCGACCCTGTGCCCCTTTGAGCCCTTGGGACCCATCTTCTAAGCAGAAACTAGGCCCGGGCCCGCGAATGTTTGGAGTCCCTGACAGGACGAGGGGCGGTCGAGTGTCGGTCAGGGGCAGCAGTAGGAGCGGTGTCTGACGGCTCCCGAAGAGGGACCAACGGGTCTCTCGGGGCCAAAAGGTCAATGACCTCATTGGAAGGCTGAAGAACACAAAAGGCTGGCTAGAGGACACGTACTGATCCCCGCCCGAAAAGGCCGTGATCTCAAATGTCGGTTAGAGAACCTCTTGCACCGATAGGGGATTCCTGAGACAGGTGCTCCACCAGCACCACGAGATTTACATTGGTCCTGGCCCCTGCAACAATGCCGAGCTCCTGCACCGGTCATAGGCCCACAGTGTTGATGGCCGTGGTTGCAGTTTCCGTAAAATCGAAGGGCATTGGTCACTTCAAACACCAGGCGGCGGGCGCCGTACGCATCAGAACAACAGCTATGAAATTATGTTTCCGCATGTCTTTCAAAATTATTTCGTGCCACTTGAATATTACAATGGTCGTATTTTTTCATTACAACCTCGAGGTTGTGCTGTGGACAGATTCTTGGTTACAGAAACACGAAAAATAGAGATTCTGCATTCACTCTTCCAATTCCACCACCCGATTTCATCACTACTTCACAGTGCTGCAAAGACCAATCCGCTCTTATCTTCACTCCTAAAATCGCACGGGTGAAATATATATCCGGACTACCTGCTGATTGTACCATTTCATATCCTTAAGTGTTCGAAAGTACTTTTTCAGATGCGTCTTCGTTGTTGCCACGGCTTAGTGTTAGCCACGGAGCCGACGCTGTGTGGCCTAAACTGCAACGCCTTGCGTTGATATTTTTGGAGGTACGATTTTCGAGCGCGCACGTTCAAAACTTCGTTGCATGATCTTTTGTCTCTAATCGATTTTGACTGAAAGTTGAACATTTGTAGGCAAACATGGTTCGGCAATGCTAACACCAGCTGTTGACCCATTTTGATCCGTATTCTATATTCGCGTGATCCTTAAAGGGAATGTCCCATATTTGTATGGGGTTTTGAATTGAAATAGCTATCTTGAAGATCATTTGGTGCAGCTCACACCCCTGCCTTCTTAAGACCTAAACCCCTCTAATTTCTGAGGGATACGCCCGTAAAGATGGGGAGACTATTTCGGAACAGTATTTCAAGGTCAGCTTGGCATTCATGACAACATAATAATGCCATTCAAATCCTGCAATTCCAAAAGCCAAGCGGAAATCAAGGCCAACAAAATATAATGGCCAAGTCATTCATATTTCACGTTCCAGAGAACGACTCCCTGATATAGCGGCCATCAACCGGCTCTCAATCATTATGGTGTAAGGTACGATGACGTATCGACAAGCATATTTAGTAAACAGAGAAAATGTGTTCTCTTAATCAGTCTTTTCCACTTAAAAGTATACCAATAGTTATGTGAGCTTGTTTCATGATATCTGATGCCCGCTTT
This sequence comes from Pollicipes pollicipes, assembly GCF_011947565.3. Taxonomy (NCBI): domain Eukaryota; kingdom Metazoa; phylum Arthropoda; class Thecostraca; order Pollicipedomorpha; family Pollicipedidae; genus Pollicipes; species Pollicipes pollicipes. The sequence goes on from NW_023596818.1 coordinate 16,618,999, forward strand.
AATATTTTCAAACGTGAAACATCCCCTCCAATATGCTTGTAATGCAACGTGAAAAAATATGGCGAAGCTACTCAGTTCTATTGGTCAATGAGGAACCGACTGGGCCATTGTAAAATTACTGGGCCACTGAAGAACCGACTGGGCCAAGAGCTCCGGCGATTTCTTCCATGCAGTCGCTTAACCCAAGATGTTTTACAGAGCATGCACCATGAAGTGAAGGCAAAATTGAGTTCGCGGTAGCTTCTGGCTCCTGTTCCAGTGACAGATGGTAAAAATGGAAAGGAGAATATTAAAGAAACACATCATTAACAAATCCTTATTAACAAATTGGTCATATCCGGCGATTTTGAGGGGCCTTTGTCTATCAAAAGTCCAGTTGTAAACCTCGTTCCCCCTTGTCAAGGTTCTGGTTGCATCCCTGCGAGTTTCACCTGCGGCCTCCGAAAGTCATGCCCAGGAAGGAGGTCAGCCCACTGGCGACCACTGAAGTCTCATCTACCGCATTAAAACCAGACACCCCAGTCCAAAAGCCAAAACGTAAAATGTTGGTGTCGTTATTTGCTACTTCCCGCCCCCCACGCACCCCCACCCCCAATCCCGCCAATGAGAACTGAAGAGTAGCCGAAGCTAATCAGATTTGTTATACGTTGACCTGTCTAAGCTTGGCGAATGTAAATCGCCGAATGCATCGACAAATGTGTCCCCATGCCGCCATTTGCCATTATCTGGGTAATTGCCGCCGGGAAATTCGGTCTTATGATCACTTGAAACATCCCATGCCACATTAACCCATCTAGCCTGGACTTAAGACATCAATTTTATACGCACCCATCACAGCCGGAGTTCTGGCTGTTCCGTCGGCACGTGCATTTGCTGGACGGCACTCTCCGCCCGGCAGCCTTTGTCTTTCGACATTGCCGCGAGTTTTTGCGGCGTGGGCGACGTTTTCGCTTTGGTTCTTCCCTGCTGAAATCCCGAGGCGACTCCCTCCGTCTTGACTTCTTACGCTTGGCAGGCGGCTTTTCTGCCGGCTCACGCTGTTCGGGTTTCGAGGGCAGCAAAGGCGCTGATTCGGCCTTGACCGAACAGCTGGTGCTTGAGGCATCTGTTTCTGAACGGACCTTTGGGACCTCTGGCGGTGGCACATCGCCGCTGCCCGTTGCATCCGGCGCAGAGGGGTTGTCTGCGTCTGGACTGACCTCTGCTGTTTGCACAACGCCGCTGTCTGTTGAATCCGGTGCGGAGGGGCCGTCTAGTTCTGGACGAGCATCTGGTGGTGGTGCAGCATTATCGCCTGTTGGATCCGGTGCGGATGGACTGTCTGCTTCGGCGGCAGGGGTTGCCGGCGTGGTCTCTGGCTCTGGTTGGACCTCCGGTGGTGGCACAGCGCTGCCTTCTGAATCTGGTGTGGAGGGGCCGTCAGCTTCTGGACGGACTTCTGGCGGCGGAGCAGCGTCGTCGCCCACTGGTTCAGGTGCGGAGGGGCTGCTCTGGCAGGCAGATGGCTCGCAGACCGATGTCGCGGCCACCTGAAACGGCGGCGCCTGCCCGCCCTTCCGCTTCCGCGGCCGCCTCGGCGTTCTGGCTTTGAGCCTGCACGACGTTAGCATGGTGATGCTTGACATCGGCGTTAGGTAGTGAGGCATGCTTGCGATTTAGGACGACTGGAAATCTAACTTTATTCAAAAGACACGGCAAAGTATTTTCTATACGATATGTTCACATGTGTTGCGTTTTTGGTGGCTGATGATTTAAAAACCTTGCCGAGAGATATCCTGATTTTACATAAATAAGTACACCACAAACAGTCGAACGCGTTCGTTTTTTAACGAAATAGCTGAGGCCACGAGCTTCTGAAAACTTGGTGTTTTCGGTTTATAGTCCGCTCATACCAAGCTAAAACGCCTCTACTTGCGATTGACAGGCGGTTAATGCGAAACGAAAACAAATCATCGTCACTTCCTTATGCTCACAGCATCTTAAACGCAACATCGCCGATAAGATCTTGCACAATTTTATTTAAGCCTGCAACGTGCTTGAGGCATCATAGCATCGCAGTATCACAAGGAATCCCGAGTGGTGCCGTTTCGCGGCTCACAGAAGCTTTCATGCCTTCACATACCAATACAATTTTTCACGCCAAATCGGGTAGTATTTAAGACACAGTCGAGCGGAGACACCTGTGGGTAAGCAATGGTAAGCAAAAACCTGCTTACCTCACACAGAGATATTTCATAGAGATATTTCATTTCGGTTGGTTTGGGAAGAATGATGCCATGATTGCCAATCATGAATGTCATGACCGTGTGCCGCATGGGAGGGTTTTCAAAGCATCAAAGCCCTTTAATGTGACTTGCCCAGTCATGAATTTTACATAAAGAGCCTTGTGAGTAATATCAAACTATGTGGAAGACTTTCGGTTCGAGACTTTTGCCTCACTGACGACGTTTTTCTCCCATAAATGGGAAACAATTTTTTATCCGCGCAACGACAGTACGACCGAGCTATGGCATGCCCGCCCACTTACCAGAGGCAACGGACGCCTTTGGTAAGACATTACTCACGTGGCTCTATGTCCTAAAACTGTGGCATCTGTATCACCAAATCATGAGAGGAGACCAGTACTGAGACCACGTAAGATCACATTCAAACCACAAAGCTACTAAAAAACGGACCACGGTAAAATGGTGTACATTGTACTGCAACACAATCACAATCATTGCATCGGAACAACCTACATATTTGAGGTCTTTGCACATCACAGCAGTCACCTCCAACATCGTCCGAGTGCACAGACCTTACATCATGTGACCAAAGTGACATCAACCAAGAACCGTCGCAACGGACGGCTGGTGCAGTCAGCAACGCCGCGCCCACTCCCTTTCAAATCCCATGGGTCATGAGCGTCGGCTGTAGGATACCCATGAGATCAGCCGTCCCCGATAGTCCCGCGTGCGCCAGCTGGCCCGGACCCACCCGCAGCGGAGGCGCCCGCCCAGGCGGAGGCGGTGGCGCCACCTGCGGCGGCTCGGCACCCCACGGCAGCAGGAACGCTGGCGGCGGCGGCGCCGGTGGCGCCACCTGCGCCGCGCGGCGCGCGCGCTGCCGGTCCCTGTACAGCACTGTCTTGACCGACTCGAGCGGCGGGAAGTCGGCCGGTTGGCCCGCACGCAGTCGCTCCTGCTGGTGGATCAGCCGGATGGGCGTGGCCTCGGTGCGCGCGCGCTGCCGCATGGCGGCCAGACGGGCGTCGCGCCGCCGCCGGGCCTGGCCGGCCGGCGGGTGGCTGTGTCGCTCACGCAGCCGGGTCAGCAGCCGGTCGCGCGTGACGGCCGTGGAGCGGCAGGCCGGCCGTACGCACGTCCAGTACTCCACGGCCCGGTCCGTCTTCTTCACTGGCGACGGGCGGGGTCAGGCGGGTCAGGCAGGGTCAAGCGGGGTCAGATAGGGTCATACCGGGACAGGCAGGGTCAGACTCAAAACTGCTACACTGCAGAGACAGCGCAGGGGAATGGTAAGTTCAGTGAATAAATTGCATGCTCCTTAATGGTTGGGACAATTTAATGACTCATCTGAACGCAGTATACCACAACTGCAGGGATCACAGCCATTACGGAAGATGTTAAGACTGACGATTAAAAACCACGCGCGCTGTCGTAACAGAGCGCAAAACTTTTGACCTGAGACAAAAAAGAGTGAGCACTCTACGAAAGCTTTGGCAATGAAAGCGTATTCAGTACAGGCGAAAGGCGAGGCCAACAACTACGGGCCGGAGGCAAAAACAAGCTCTTCAATCCGCGACACCTCTGCGCTGTCCGCCTACCTTGCCACCTGCGGTACTGGTGCAAGTTGCACTGCATGATGGGCAGGCCACGACGGGACTGCGTGTACTCGACGGCCGGCAGTTCCGTCGTCACCACCATGGCGTCACCCTGTGTGACGTCACTGCCCAGCCCGGTGTCCCCGTCGGTCCGCTCCGCCGACTCGCTGGTGTCACACGAGACCGACGGACCGTCAGCCACGTCGTCGGCGTCGTTTGCTCCGTCGGCTCCGTCGGATCCGTCAGCGCCCTTAGGTCCGTCGGCTCTGCTGGCTTCGTCGTCGGCGGCGTCGGCGGGAGCGTCAGCGGCGTCAATCACTGTAGCAGCACCGGCGGCGGTGCGCTGGGTGGCGTCGCTGGCGGACCGGCAGCGCCGCCGGACGGGCAGTGCGGGGCTACGTCGGCTCTGACGGGCCCGGTAGAGCCGCGAGCGCAGCAGCTCGTAGGACGGCATGGCCGCCTGCACCGAGGCCAGCACGCCGTCCAGCTCCTCCTGGTACACGGCCGGCATCGGCGTGCCCAGGTCGGACCTGGGACAGGGTCAGGCCAGGCCAGGTCAGGCCAGGTCAGGCCAGGTCAGGCCAGGTCAGGTCAGACAGGTCAGCGCGCTGGTCAAATGGAGGGCGCTTGCCACGCTCGGCGGCGTTGATGGTCAGACAGTCGGCGGGGCCCGGTGAGAGGGAACAATTGTGTGCGGATTCGATCCATAACTGTTCGACTGTCGTCATGCTCGCCAGTTTAAGTGACTAAAAGTTTAACCACTCTGACATACTGACTTCCGACCGGACTAGGCGCAGAGCCAATAAAATTCATCTCATGGTCGACGGTCATATATATCCAAAGTCAAATTTCTTACAATTTTTCAGTGTATCTAGCCAGTCATTCGTGGCTTGATTCCACATGGAAAAAGGCAAGATGAATACTAAAAGGGGAGGGGGAGGGGGAGGAGGAGGGAGAGGGGGAGGGGGGCAAGGCCCATCCAAAGAAATACAATACATTTCACCTGCTGCTGACCTGATTCGCATTCTGATGACCCGACCATCCACTGACCTGATCCAATGATGACCCGACGCTGTGCCTAACGTAACTTTTGCCGGCCCGTCCCGGTCATAACCTGATGTTCTGCCGGCCTGGCCTTATCCTGACCTAACCCCACACCTGACGCCGCTATGCTGACACTGAACTGACACTGATACTGAACGGACATGCCGCTGTGCGAAGCCCGCGCTCACCTGACACGCTGTAGCAGGCGGTCCATCAGGGTCTGAGCGAGCAGCTCCTGCGGCGAGGCCGGCGGGTGGCTGTGACCCCTGGCAGGCAC
>NW_023596818.1:16625243-16652743 GCF_011947565.3 Pollicipes pollicipes
CAGTACAACTGCCATTCAAGGTCATAGGCAGGATGCAGGTGACGTATCACGTGCTGCGACAAGCTGATGTTAACTGATCTGGTCGTGCCCGCGTGAACCGATTGGTCTTATCGATTTGTAAACGCAGCAATCAAAACAAACGTAACGCGGCGAAACGAATCATACAAGTCCACAGTCTTCGCTTGACGGAAACGACCACGCCAAGAGGGGATAGCGCCACCTGATGACCTCGCCGTTCCGGCCGCCCCGCTTCCGCTGGGCGTGGGCGGCCTGGGCTGCGTGCCCCTGCCGCGCTCTGCGGGCCGGAGCGGCGCGCTGCACTGGGCGCGTACCGGCGGCCTCGGCGCGAGGGCCGGGCGGCGCCGGGCGAGCATCGATCGCAGTCAGCTGACGCGCGACCGCGGCCGCGCCGGCGTCCGCGGCGAGCGTCGCCGGTGACCCGAGCGCGGCGGCCGGCCGGGCGGCGGCGCGTGACGGTACAGTGACGCTGCTGGAGGACGGGACGCTCGCCGAGGTTTTGGTGTGGAGTGTGGCGGGGTCAGGAGTGGTGGCGGTGACGGGCCGGGGTCTGCACGTCAGTGGCTCAGTCCGGTGGCCGTCACTCATCGTCCCAGTGCCGTGTCAGTCACTCGAGATCTCAGCTCGGTGTTTTGTCACTTGATACCCCCAGTCCAGTGTCGATCCATCAGAGTCACGGCCCATTGACTCCCCTCATACATTAGCCCAGAATTTGCCGCGTCGCATTCGCGGACCGCCGTTTGCACTCAGTATTTCAGTTCAGTGCCTGTCTCATCAGTATTGCAGCCCAGCGCCTGCCTCTCTGTGTCCCAAATTCGTAACTTCCGCCGTGTCCCAGTCCGGTGCCCGCCACTCGGTATCACATCTCAGTCCGGTGTCCGCCACTCGGCATCACATCTCAGTCCGGTGCCCGCCACTCGGTAGCACATCTGTCCGGTGTCCGCCAATTGGTATCACATCTTCAGTCCGGTGTCCGTCACTTGGTATCACATCTCAGTCCGGTGTCCGCCACTCGGCATCACATATCAGTCCGGTGTCCGCCACTCGGTATCACATCTCAGTCCGGTGTCGGTCTTGCAGCGTGACAGTCTAGTGTCCGGCCTCGTTGGCCCAGTCCAATAGGGGATCATTTGTAGCGCGGTCCAATCCAGTGTCAATCCTCAGTGTTTTAGTTCAGTGTACATATCCCCGTGCAGACCAGTCCAACATCGGTTCACAAGGATGCAGCATACAGATCGCGTCGCGGTCCAGCGTCTGTGCCGCAACGTCGTAATCTGGTGTTTGTTCCTCAGCCAGGGGCGCGGGAACTAGCGGTGGGGTGGCTGAGTAGTGGTTGCGCCCCCCTCCCCAATACTCCTGAAGCTTTAGGATTGGCCCTATGGGCGTCGACGCAAAAGGAATAACCAGAAATGGATATTAGCCCCCTCCCACACACATCATGGAAGGACTGTCATTGCCTCTTCATCAAGTGATAGAATTGCCAGTCCGGTGTTTGTATCTTAGGAGATACGTTGGTGCCAGACCAGTCTATACCCTAACCGTTGAAATGGTTTCAGCCATCTGTCACCGGGTGATGGAGTGGTTCCAGTGCAGCGACTGCCTCCCAGATGGTGTAGTGTATCATTCCAGCATGCGTCGGTCACTTAATCCTTGATTCCATTTGTGCATCCAATAACTTTTTAGCTAGATGTATATTTTGGGGCTTATTTACGTGTACACCTAGGTGAAAAAGAGTTTTGTTTCACGTTGGGCATCGCCAGCTCTCGCGTCTGCGTGTAAATCATTCATCAATTGGTTTAGTTGTGTACGGTTTAAAAAGATCAGTATCTTAAATCCCTAGAACGTGTTTCCTCTCCATGATAGCTAGAGACTTTTTTGAGATGGCGAACATACGGTTTTCACCCTTAATAATCACCCTCCTCCCTCCCCCCCCCCCCCCCACCACACACACATTCACGCACAGACCCTTCCCACCCCCTCTCCTCATCCGGCAATATTTCTTCCTATTAAGTGACATAGCTTCAGAAGCATGTTTTTGCCTCCATTTTGCCTCCATTGTCTCCATCATCAAACCGTGTGTACCGGGTGATGGCTTGCCCTTCCAGCAGCTTTCGCTCCCCAAAGTCTTGGTTGCAGGAAAACACCTCCACTTGTTTCATTGGCATTCAAGAGCACGTCGTTGGGACCAGCCGAATCGCGTTGAACAACCGCCGGCCTTCCCTGATTGCTGCTTAGGAGTGGTGCCCTCGATTGCTGCTCAGGAGCGGTGCCCCTGATTGCTGTTCAGGAGCGATGCCATTGTTTGCTGCTCAGAAGCGGTGCCCCTGATTGTTGCTCGCGAGCGGTGCCCCTCGATTGCTGCTCAGGAGCGGTGCCCTTGGTGGCTGCTCACGAGTGGTGCCCCTGATTTCGACGACGGGGTTCGTCCTGTCCCTACGACGCACCAGCAGTTGCGTCCATATGCCACTGAATAGACGTCTGCCTTGCGAGAGCTCGCTCCGCTCTGTCTGTAGAAGAGGCCTTCCTGAGGTAAATATATAGTGTCGACGCAGAGCCTCGTGAGGCGTTTGATAGAAGCCTTGCTCACGGAAGTGCGTTTTTTCTCGACATACAGGAAAAAGATCTTCAGCTCCTGGTTTTTTCAGCATTATGGCGTCAGAGTTCTTGACCTGAGTTATCGACCTCAGATATACCAGGCGGTGCGGCGGCGGTGCGGCGGTGTAGTACACCAGGAGGTGTGGCGGCGGTGCGGCGGTGTAGTATACCAGGAGGTGCGGCGGCGGGTGCGGCGGTGTAGCACAACTATTGGTTTGGCAGCACTCGACGTCTTAAGCTGGGTTTACGATCTCGAGTGAAGTGCGTCTGTGTAAAGGGTCGTAATCCAAGAGATTTTCACAAACTTCTGGTAGATGCGGCCTCTGATGCGACCTTTCTGACAGATACCTCCGTGAAAATGTTTGTCACGTCAAAGCTAGTGATGATATTAGGCGCGAAATGGCCATTGTAGTCGACGCGCCCTGGAACACCAATAAACAACAAAATGCATCAAAACTGGTGATGACGTCAGTTTTTATACACATTCCACTACCGGGTGTTCGTGGCAAACGGTGATGAATGGTTGGTGTTGAAGCTTGGTTTTCATAAGATAGGGGTCATTTTTCCGTTATTAAAAGGTCATTCTTCTTGCATGGAAACCAACACGTCGGACCATGACCCTTAACGGCATATTGGTCTCACATATTTTGGAACCGTAGATGACACGAGCTGTTGTGTTTGTAGGATAAGGTATTTTTGCATCCGCGGGGCCAATGTTTGGCCGTGTGTTGCATCTCTTGGGGTAGTCGAAATTTCTTCTCAATTTTCCAGCAAGGTCCTTGTTTAGTAGGTGATAGTCATCATCTGATATGAGACCTTTAATCTTTTTGTGGCATTTTACGACGCCCGTGGCTACGGTGGCATTGCGTTTGTCAGCATGAATATGCTGATCGCTGATGTTTTTTGCCTTTCCGCGGTAAACGTATCCTGGACACCTGGCATGTAGTCAAGTTATGTGGAGAAGCTTTAGCTGACCGCAGCAAGCGCGCTGTTTGGTACTGCATCTTACCACTGTCTTGTTTGCACTGGATCGTCTGAGTTCACTGCTGTAGGTCGAACGTAGGCACTTATATCGGTGCAGGAGAGAGCCCCTGTCCAGAGAGGAAACCGATTATTTAAGGCTGGACAAATCGCGTAGTCTGGTGTGTACACGTGTTCTTCAGAGCGGGTCGCATCCGTTATCAGTGTCTGCTGTTGTGGTGCTTATTCCTTGAAAGGCGTTAATTACCCGACATTTGCCATCATTCTTGTGATGTAGCCCCGTTTTGAGTTCTTGTGACGCAGCTCTGGCCACCACGTCACGTGTGCAGTGCGCGAGGGCGTGCTGCAACCACAGCGGATCTCCCGAGTTTGGTCAGTCAGCGCGCCCTCTGCGTTCTCCAACACCTAGTCTTCCTCTCAGCAGACTCACGCGGGCCGAGCAATTTTCTCGGCGTGCGTTGCAAATATGTTATCGTTCATTAAACGCGACGTGCACACCCGCCGCAGACGTATGATTCCTGTGTTGGCAGGGTGCCGTTGATGTACCATATATGACTGTCAGAAAAGGAACACTTGTTTTTAGCTACGATTCCTGATTGGATCGCCTTGTCAATGACAGCAGCAAACACGCTGGATTCAGCCCCCGACATAGCTCGCAAGTATTTCCAAAGGAATGCTTTCCACTCGGCCATCGTCTAAACGCAGTTGGTTCCAGAGTTAGTTAGGACCCGTTCCGGGCTCAGACAAGCATGAGCTCATTGGTTCCAGTCCAGTCCAGCTCGTTGGTTCCAGTCCAGTCCAGTTCGTTGGTTCCAGTCCAGTCCAGCTCGTTGGTTCCAGTCCAGTCCAGCTCGTTGGTTCCAGTCCAGTCCAGCTCGTTGGTCCCAGTCCAGTCCAGCTCGTTGGTTCCAGCCTAGTCCAGCTCGTTGGTTCCAGTCCAGTCCAGCTCGTTGGTTCCAGTCCAGTCCAGCTCGTTGGGTTTCAGTCCAGTCCAGCTCGTTGGTTCCAGTCCAATCCAACTCGTTGGTTCCAATCCAGCGGCCGACCCTCGGCTGACGGCGTGCTTACAGTCCGCGGCCTGCCTGCCATCTAATGAGGGGGGAGGGGCGTGTCAGCACACCATCAAACTGCTACAGCGTTTGTTACACCACCGCTGATGTTGAAGCGTTTCCAGTGTAGCAGCTGTTCCTAAACTGATCGAACGGTCCCAGTTCATTGTCTGCCGCGGCAGGTGGTGGGATGGACACAGTGTTGTCCCTGAGATATCGGATTGGTTTCAGCCCCTCCCACACCCTCCCTCCGTTTTACTCTCTGCCGATGTTGTGGACCGAGTCCACTGCTTCAAGCTAATGGGGTAGATCAGAGATATTGCGAGTCGCGGAAACGCCAGACCCATCGTTATTTTTTGTGTCCCAAATGTCAAGGAAGGCCTGACAATGCCAGCAACCGTGCTCATGTTGCCTCCGGGCTTGGGGGTGCTTGAGTTGGACTGAAACCCTTTGTGATACGCTCGCCCGCTCTGGTGTCAGTTGGCTTCTTTCTCTCGGGCCATTGTTGTCGTGGTTTACGACAGTTTTATTGCATCGCCTTCGGCGCCGTGTTCACGGACATCTACGGAATGTCTCACGAGTGTTTCTTTTTCAAAAATACCTTGGTTGCTCGCTCTGTAGCGACATTGGTATGAAGGAAAGCGGATGACACATGATTGATAATTGAGTCGTCTGATTTCTTTTCCTTCCTTCATGCTATTTTAGCTACAGGGAAATACGCAATACGCTGTGTTGAATTAAACCTGCGGAAATCCATAGGCTGATCATTCACCAGGGGCGCCTGGGGCAGGCCAGTCAGCGGCGAAGAGCCCAATGGCGCAGCCAAGATTTCGCCCAGCCGCGGGCCAGATCAAGTAACGAGGGCCCCTTCTAGCCAAGGGGTTGCGATTTGTCGCTTAATGGGTCCTGTTTTTAAATCTAGGGCCTAATGAGGCCCAGAATCCTATTTTGATGTTCCTAGGTTATTTATTTCCACATTTTTAAAAGGAATTCGGCCATTCTAAGCTGCTGAAATATGATGTGACCTTCGGCCACAAGATGTATCACGGCCTGGGGGGGGGGGGAGGGAGGGGGCACTACCGTCAGGGTGAGCGAAAAGCCTCCCCATTTGGCTAGTGGAACTGGAACGAGAAAGTTAATCGTTCTCCTGATTTTGGAGAGCATTGAATTGCTCTCTTATCATCATGATATAATTCCGTTTGAACCTCAAGTTTTATGGCATGCAATCACCACGGCTCTGCCGCCTCAAATGCAACCTTCGAGCCTCTTATAAAAACCGTCGGCAACAAACACACGCGACTGCGTGCAACTGTGAGCGTGCACGACAAGAGAAAGTCGGTTACAGCACAGATGTTTGAAAGGCTCCAACCACCAGCCGCCGATTCACCGGAGCGTTCTGGCGGGCCAAGCTGTGTCGCCGCCGACGAAGCTTGGACCTCTATCGCGCGCGGAAGTTCGCCGAGGCTCAAAGTATTTGGCTGCAGGATTTGCAATCAGGGTGTCTAAATGCCGAAACTTCAGTTCCCCCCAATTTCGGGAAGACGGAGGGAAAAATCCGAGGAGGAACCTGTTTGTTAGCATATTATTGGGGGTAGCTGGGTCATTTTTCACTGTTCAGTTCCCCCCCCCCCCCCCCAACTCATTTAGTAAAACTACGCCCATGTCTACGAGTGAAAAATTGCCGAATTGTTGGCATTTTTCCGTTCAACTTTAAAGGAACTGCTGATAGACTGCTGCAGCTAGTACGTGTCCATCACCCACGACTGGTTCGGTTCTCTGATACCCATTAGCCCCTTGTCAACCCCACGTGAACAACAGCGCAGGTTCTCTGGCCTCAACTGCGGGCAACTTGCCCTTTCTCGAATGTGGCCACAGGAGGTGCCATGTCCAGCGTGACCTTGTCTCCAACACTTGCCCAGTTTCCCCAGACGTGCAGTGGTTTAACGCGTTTGCGTTAACCACTGCGCGTCTGGGAAACCAGAGGTACGGAGTTCGATTCCCCGCGATACCCGCCGTTCCTGCCAGGGTGGGATGCAGGCGACGCCATATATCCCAGCAACTGAGTGTGCGCCGTGAAGCCCTAACGCCCCCCCCCCCCCCCCCCCAACCTCATGGCAAGCCGCAGCGTGCAAAGGAGCATGCTCTAACACCCGTCTCGCCTGCCCGCTGCAGATCCGACGCTCAGCACGGTATCAAAGGCCTCGCTATGGTCGACTACTACCGCATCCTGGAGGTGCCCCGGAACGCTTCGGCAGAGCACATAAAAAGGCGTGAGTAGCTGGCTTGCGACCTTGCAGTCGCGCCGTGGGAAGTGACCAGGTATGCCTCGTTTGGGTGCAGCAAGGGTGGCAGAACCAGGGAGGCATGGTTGGTGAGATAGTGCAGGCGGTAAAATCTACGTGGCGGACAGATTTCGTCAATTTTCCTGTCAAATGCATTTCTCTCGGTGTGCACGTCATTGAGAAGATGGGAGATGACAACATGTTAATGCCAGGAAAAGCTGGTGTGGCCGGTGCCGCATCGGCCTGGATTTGATGGCTACCCAGCTATGGGTGTGCAACACGAGATGGCTTGCGGAATTTTTTTGCGACATTCTGAATGATGTCAATGGTTTTATGGTTGGGTGCTCAGGTTTAGCACTGTCGGTCTTCTGTGCAGCCTTTAAAGGGAGTGATCCATATTCGTATGGTGTTTTGAACTGAAATAGCCATATTGAAGACGTTCTGATGCAGGTCACGGCCGTGCCCTTTTTGAGGCCTGAAACCCTGCGCTTCCTGAGTTGAAAGGCCGCAAAGATGGGGGAGAGTCTTGTGAGAGAGCATTTCAAGTTTATCTTGACATTTATGGCATCATGATAACGCCATTCAAATCGTGCTATTCCGCAAGCCATGCGGCGATCAGGCAAATAGTGTGATGGTCGAGTCGCTTATATCTGGCCGTTCGTGAGCACGGTTCCCAGATATCATGACTGTCAAGTGGCTCTCGATCAATGTTGTGCAAGGAACGATGATGTGATCAAACATTGACGGGTTGAGGAGCATATTTACTAAACAGAGACATCGTGTTGTCTGCAGCAGTCTTTCTTCTTAAAAGTACATCAATATTATAAGTGTGCTTGTTTCATTCTGTCTGCTGCTTGCTTCAATATCTTCAAAAATGAAATATTTTCTTTAAGGCTGCACCACTGCATCTCACATGATGCCTCATAAAGGCATTCGTCTCGAAATGGTCCTGGCTATCGGTGAGACGTAAAGCCCAATGATTTTTATGAAAGGTGTTATCCTTTTAGGCAAGGCGGGACTTCGATTGTGCTGAACAATATTGTTTCCATCCTTCAGTCAATGGCTGTGGACACTCGTCGGAGGAGATGGCGGCCCAAATGCGATGTTTGGTCTGTCTGGTACAACACCGCAGTACTCATGTCGTATTGTTTTCAGAAGATGGCAGAGGTGTCAATTTTGTAAATTACTGGGGCGGGGGGGGGGGGGCCAAAGCGAAAGCCGGACAACCAACCCCCCATTTGCTTGCTGGATATAGCCCATTTTATTTGATTAAACGCAATATATGTTTTTAATCTTTGTAAAATTTAACAGTCATTAATTAAAGCAGTATAGTAAGTCATGCAGGGTTGGGACCAGGGAACAGGCACTGGACGTACGCATCCCTTCTGATCGGCACGTGAAGGCGCCCATTTAGAGGCACCTCAGGGCGCCGATGGCGCTCTTCTGTGGCGGTCAGGGGAGGGCGGCACGCATTTTCGTTGTGTGGGACGCGGCCGGGGTTAGTCATGAAGGACTTAGGTCATTCCCATATTCCAAAGCTTTTCACTTTAACCTCACAGACTACTGCGTGCACTTATGACGCTGGCGTTTGCGGGCGTGTATGTTATGGTATGTAAGTTTATTGCATCGTTTATTCAGCAACTATGACTTTTTTGTTATGAGAGTGGTACTAGACGCCACTGGGCAGAAAAAATCAAGAAGATATTCTTTGTATTATGATCATCCTTAACCCACGTTTTTTGTAGGTATTCCTCTCAAAGCATGGAGGGAGCAAAACCAACATTGGGGGCCAACTAAACATTGGGGGGCCGGAACCCTCACAAAAAATACAAATCGACACCCGTGAAAGATTGAGTTGGGGTGGCACCCGTGAAGATTGAGTTGGGGTGGCTGTTCTCTCTGTCGCTCCTGCGTCCCAGGCATTACTTAGTGGCAAAAATCAACAAAAAAAAGTGGTAATTTACTGGCCAAGTAGTTCGCACGTTCTGGACCTCGAAAAACATTGCCTGTCGCTCTGCCTGTGACGCGTCGCGTACAACCACCAGCCGACGGCGAGTCGGGCGCTGGTTCTTGACCTTTTTCACCGGTGGCTGGTGTTAACTCAACACGAAAATCACCTTTATGAGGTGTTGCGAAAGCAATTCTCAGCAGTGTACTTATGAATGATGTGTGGTAACGAGATTTGGCTAACACGCCCCCAACATCAGGACTTCCCGTTGGTTTACCTGACATCTGGTGGTTAGTTCTCGAACGTACAGTACGGGCAGTGGCCATGGCAAGCACGCGAATCGTGTTGCCTAAAGCAACTGACGCCTACCGGCCTCCCCAACTGTCGGGCTTCCGCATCATTCTTGTTATGTATGTACCGAACCACCTGTCCTATGTTCCTGTCGTGGGCTGTATGCGTGTAATTAGCCCCCCCCCCCCCCAATGCGTGAACGGTCACGGTCTACTGTTGGCGCAAGATACCGCAAGTTGGCGCTGCAGTGGCACCCCGACAAGAACCTGAACAACAAAGAGGCCGCCACTATCCGGTTCAAGGAGATCTCAGAGGCGTACGAGGTGCTGTCGGACGGTGAGTGTGGCCCGCAGCGGCTGTCTTCCCGGGCCCTCGAAATACGACTGAGATTGGAACACGAATAACTTGACAAATAGAGCTGCTGAGAAAGCTAGGGAGGTCGGGTAACCGAGCGCTGCTGAATGTCAGCAGAGTGATTGTGACTGAGGATCTGAGGAAACGCTGGGGACGTTGCGACCGAGCGTCGATGTTAGCGTTTGGAAAGAGGACGCACACCGTGCTGTTTATGCTGGCGTTAAGAGCTGGCGTATGTGCTGATACTGAGAAGAACGGAGGCCGACGTGGCTGGCCGTGGTTTGGACGTGGATGTGACGTAGACGGCCGTGGCCGTTGTGCGATGCCGCACTGACCTGCGCTCGTTCCGCCGCGCCCAGAGGCCCGGCGCCGCCTGCACGACGGGCAGCTGCGGGCGGCGGCTGAGCCGGCCCGACGGCCCTCCCGCCCCCGTGGCCTCCACAGCTGGCCCCTCGCCCGGCTTTTCGGTACAGGGCGTGCCGTGTGCTCCCCGTCTAACCCCGCCGTAAACGAGCGCCCGCCGCGCCCGGCTCGCACGTGGGCCGACTGTGTGCCCTTCCCTCCCCCTTCCCCTCGGGCGTGTGGCGCGTGTGTGCACTGAGGAGGCACGTGGGGCATGACGCTGATCACGCACACCCGGACGCGTGTCCGGTGCCACTGCTGTCGTCTTATATATATCCTGTCGCTGAAGTGTCCAATAACCCGGCAGGTGGCGTGTGGCTCGTGCTGACGGGACCCTCGTTTGCATGTCTAGGCTTTCAGGCGGTGGTGTGAATTAGCCATGCGCCCCTAACAAAGTGCGCGCTCGCATCCGCTCCGGGCCAGCGTTTGGTGACTGTGAATCATGCCGGCTGTGATACATTGGAGGTGACACCATGCTTTCAATGCATCAGTGAACATACACCTAAACGTATATTGGTTGGATCGGTAGCATTTCACTGATAGAACGCTGCTATGTGGTGAAGCTCTGGTAACACTAATAAACTGCAGGCGAATTGAGGTCATAAAGAGCGCTAGAAGGTTAGTTCCACGGACTTTCGAGTGTCCAAAATGATCATTCGTTTGATTTCTGTCGGAGTAACACCATCTGGCCGTCTGCTTAACATAGCAACAAGCGTGCAGCGGGTGTTTGTGGGGGCGGTTTGTTTGGCACACCCCGGTGACCCTGGATGGGGAGCCTTGGCGTGCTTGATGGACTGTCCTAGTAATTGCCTTGGTACCTGCAGCGATCGCCGTCGACGCTCTGCTAAACGTCATTCAACCGAGCTGACGACCAGCCGAGGCTGGGGTGACTGCGAGGCTGAAGGCAGCCACCCAGATAGCTGATTATCCCAGGCTCCGGTCACCACCAATGCCCAATCCAACCAACGGTGCCGAGTGAAAACCTAGCAATATAATTACCGGGGTGGACCATTGAGTCGTCTGACAGGCGCAGCCGCCTCTCCAGCGTTATTTAGATATGTGTCCCCACAGCCTCCGCACGCGCTCACCGTAACGGCGCCGCTCCCGCTCGCAGAGAAAAAGCGGAAGGTCTACGACCGCTTCGGCAAGGAGGGCCTGAAGAACGGCGCCACGTCCAGCCACCACCATGCACCGCATGGCTTCCCCGAGCCCGACCTGGGCTTCATGTTCGGCGGCTTCAGCTTCCGCGACCCTGAGGACGTGTTCCGCGAGTTCTTCGGCGGCGACCCGTTCGCCGACTTCTTTGATGGTGAGCGTCCCGCCGTGAACGCTTGGCCGTGGCTGGGGACCGCACGGGGAGGTGGGCGGGCAGAGCCGCTGGGGCGAGCATTCTAATCAGCGGACAAGTTTACGATTATGCTAATTTGGAGTGAAGTTCGGCGTGGCCACCGCTGCGCCCGCCACACGCTGCTACCCAGCCGGGCGCCGGCCCCGCTTGTGGCGCTCGAGGAGTGTGCACGCTCCGAAAATGGCCGCCGTTAAAAAGTAACGCTAACGAAGTGTGCTAGTCGGACGGGTGGAACTCAAGCCTGTCTGCGTGCTTGTGTCGCCCTGCTTAACATACGTCTCAGTCGACATGCTTAAGGTATCAAGTTGAAAGCGCTGCACTCGCCCGGCTTCCCCAGCCTAGCTTATTAGGAGCGTACGGCCGGAAGGCTTGGCCCCTAAGCTTGCATCACATCACATTTATGGCTGCCTGTCGCGTGGATCGTTTGCTTTGTGTATGAGGTCGCGTGTGCGCGCGTGTTCGTGTTCTGGCGATTGTTGGACCACCTGAATTGCCGCTGTTCAGCCATCGCAAATTGGAAGAGTTGCTGTGATCTCGCGCTCGGCTCCGCGAGGGAATGCGCGGTCTTGCGAGGCAACTCTGGATCTCACCCGGCTCCTCAAGCCTTGGTCTGACGCCCCCCTCCTCCCACTCACCGACTCCTTCCCTGCCAGGTCACTGGCCTCAGCACCCCGGGGTTCCCCGTAATCACAATGCCTCTGCCAGCCTTCTGAGAGATACGCCAACAATCGCCGGAGGCTCCGACGCTATCGCGGCGAGAGCGAGCGAGCGCGTAGCCTGGGGACCGGCACGACAAAGGGACGGGCCAGATTGCCGGCGCGACACCTGGCGCGCCGCCACCTGCCTTACCAGCGTCGCGACGGGCCCGGCGTACGACTCAGGCCGCTGCGTGACTCACCCGAGACGCTGCGTCCGTCAGGTCATTACACAAAGAGCCGACCTGGCGCCGCGGCCGGCCCATTTTCTAATTGCCGGCACGTCGGGGCCTAATGTCGATTTGGGCGTGCCCGTCTTGAAAGCGCCGGAAAGCTACGTGGCCCGAGGAGACGCTTAAGGAGGGGGGAGGGGGGGGGGGGCTTTGGCTTAATACCGGGCGGGTGACGCGCCGCTGATCCCGGCGGGGATCGGGCGGGATTACGCAATCGATCAGCACCGGCCGTGGTAGGCCGTCGGCCGACCGGGCCGGCCCTGCTTCCGCGCCGACCGTCGCTCACTGCGGCGTAGACGGATTACCTTCCAGACGGCCGTGGGGTCCATGGCTGTGAGTCAGACGTCTGGAGCCAGATGACCCATCAGCTAGCTGTAGCTGTTCAATCCACTACTAGACGTTCGCTTGGTCTCCGGGTTTTCCGCCCAGCCAGTCACTCGTTCCGTTCTGGGTTTCGTGCTGCTCCGACGAACGCTCGCTGCCCCCATTGATGGCATCTGTCTGGCATCCCCCCCCCCCGCACCCCAGCGGTCCTCGACCGACCCCGTCTCAGGTCGAGCATTTCTCAGTCTCCGAAACCCCAACTAGACTCTGCCCCGGCTCTTACGCCATCGCTGGTCAGTCTCCAAACCCCCTTACTAGACCCTCCCCGATCTCTGCCCCGCCCCCAACTGTCCCCGAACTCATAATTAGGCCTTTCCCCGGTCCCTGCTCCGTCCCCGATCTAGCATCTCTCAGTCCCCGAACCCGTAACAAGACCCTTCCCTGATCACCGAATCCCCAACCAGACCCTCTCCCAGTCCCTGTCCCATCCCCGGCCGTCCTGCAGCTCCTCTGCCCCCTCCCCTTCCCTCCCCCACCCTCCCGCACAGCCTCCGTCTCCCTGACCACAGCGGCGGTGGCAATCAGCCGGCCCTGCCCACCTGCGCCACCGCGGCCGCCTGAATTAAACAGCGACTGCAATATTGGCTGTTGGCTTCGATGCCCCGACACTCCCCGGTCCCGTAATTGTAATCGATTCGAAGCTGGCGGAAGGACCGCGCGCGCCCGCGAGGAGTACGCTCATCGACCTGACGCCAGCAACCTTGCAATGGCCATTGGCGTGCATTACAGTAATTGCCGCCGTCGCTCCTAGCGGAGAGCGGACCGCTCGCGTGTTTGTGTGCCGCCTGTGGCGCGTGTCCGTCTTGTGTCCGTGTGTGGCTGTCCGCGCTGGCCGCGCTATCCCTGCGCGACCCTGCTGCTCGCGCCTTTTTTCGCCGCTCGACCGAGCCGTGCCTCGCTTCTCCGCCTCTGACCAACGCGCACGTAGACTTCTTCTCGTCAGGCACGATGGAGCCGCTGGGCGGCGTGGGGCCGCACCGGAGCCGCCACAGCCGCAGCCGCAGCCGGCACCATCCGGCGGCGCCGGCGCCCGCCCACCAGCTGCTGGCGTCGCCGCTCTTCTTCTCGCCGCTCGGCTTCACAGGCCTGGGCAGCATGATGTCCTCCTTCGCCGCCATCGACGCCGTGATGGACGGTCGCGGCGGCCACGCCGGCCTGGCGCACGGCGCGCTGGCGCACCACGGCCTGGCGCACCACGGTGGCCTGGCGCAGCACGGCTTCGTGTCGTCGACGAGCTTCAGCAGTCTGGGCTCGCCCGGCGCCGGAGTCAAACGCACGTCCACCAGCACCAAGTTCGTCAACGGCAAGAAGATCACCACGCGGCGGTGAGTGAGCGGGTCGCCAGCGTGCTTTGCTGTGCTGGACGCGGCGTGGAGGGTGGGGGCTCAAGCCGTTGGACGACGTCGGAATGTCGGCCAGTTTCGGTCGCGATTAATTGCTTGCTTCCGCCGGACGAGACTCTGCAGATAGGCGGGTGAGGCGCAACAGCGGAGACGCCGCTGCCTGCGAGTACTCGATGAGACCCCCCCCCCGCCCAGGGCTACACGCTTAGTCGCTCATTAATTCCACATGGCAGGGCGGAAATAGTTCAGTGCCGGAACGTTCTCTTTTTCGAGCGGTGTGGTTGCATTTGCTACATATGAGAGCAAACGAATGGAATGCAATGCGACGTTCTACCAATTATCGCGATAAATGAAATAAGAACGATCTGATCGTTGTTGATTGACGTTTAAATTACCATGCCGTTTGGTTTCATTGATTCTAATGCCTGAGTGACGCATGTGTCCTGTCTTTCACTGCTTGTCAAATATTTACCGTGATGATCCGTTGATCCATATTCCCATGGTCACTCCTCCCCGCGACCCCACTCTGACACAACACAACGTCAAGGCAAGGGGAGGACCAGTGGTCATGACGAAGCGGCGTCGCCGACGCCAGCGGCGCGTGGACCGAGCCGAGTCTGCCGCGCTCAAATGGCTGCTAGCCGCCTCAAACGGCCTGCAAACACTCACGGGCGCCGAAATGCATTGCCGCATTTGTGCCGAAATGGTGCCGTCGTGTGGACTAGCGGTCGTGTCATTGCCGGGGCTGGCGGCGGCAGCGGCGGGATTGGGGGGGGGGGGGGTCTCACTGGACACAAATAAGCCGATGGGTAACGGCTCGCCCGCCTCGCGGCCGCGCCCAAGTGGAATGCAGCGTCGAGCGTCAAAGGTCTGAAAGAAGCATGCGATGAGCTGGAGTGTTTTGGGTTTTGAAACAGCGTGTTCTTGCATTTTGATTGGAGATGGTAGCAAGAAAATCGAGCACACGAAACGATGCGGCATTGCGTATGTGTTCGTGGTTTTCATTTTATTTTATTATGAAGGTTTTGTTGGATTCCTGAAATATTTGGCTCGTTGCAAAGGAGTGTTCCACATTTATATGGGGGTTTTGAACTGAAATAGCCATCTTGAAGACCTTTCGGTACTGTTCACTATCTCGCCCTTCTGAATGCCTAAGTCCCTGTAGTTGCTGAGCTGCATGCCTGCAAAAAATGGGTTAAGGTGTATCGGGGAGAGTATTTCAAAGTCACCTTGGCATTCGTGAGATCATGATAACGTCATTCAAATCTTGCCATTCCGCAGGCCATGCGGCGATCAAGGCCAAAACATAGAATTGTTGAGGCATGCATATCTAGCGTTCTTGAGCGCGATTTGCCGATATGACGGCCATCGATTGGCTCTCAATCAATGTCGTTCAAGGTGCGATGACGTAAGCAAACCATAACGCATTGAGAAGCATATTTACTAAACAGAGCACTGTGCTGTCTGGGCCAGTCTTTCCCATTTAAAAGTATAAGAGTTATAAGATAGTTATAAGAGGACTTGTTTCACCATATGTGATGGTCGCTTCAATATCTTCAAGCATGGAGCATTTCCTTGAAAGCAAGTTCGTGCTCGTGATCGTTCGTCAGATTTTACATAGCCAGATCCAAGTTAGCTGCGATTTCGATATTAATGCATTATTCAAGACGTATCAATCCAGCGCGACGCTGGCGGCTTAGGCTTCAGTCCATAAGAGGCACTCCGCTGGCGGCTTAGGCTTCAGTCCATACGAGGCACTCCGCTGGCTGTGAGCAGCGCTAAAGCCTGGTTGCCCCGCCTGCACCGAAGTCATTGATCATTTCAAACCTATTTACTCGCAGCAAGTAGACTTGTGGTTGCCGTCGTATTTGATCACGAATGTTGCCGCTTATACAGCTTTGGGGAAGTTTTTCTGAAATTTAATCAAATTATAATGGTGTTGCATGGTTGTTGTACCGTATGCTTGCTGTATGATTTGGACGACCCAGATGTTTACCACACATCGCAGTTCATAATGCATCATGCCGTGCCATGACGTGTAGCGGTGACTGGAAACTTGCATTTATCGCACATTCTTGTTTTTGTGATGGTCGCTAAAGGCAGCACCTTTCCTTTAACAAGTGACCATATGCGTATTCCTAGGTGTCTTTAAAGGCAATGTGGCTACTCCGGGACCCTTCTGTGTCGACCAGTCATCTAGAAGTGAAAAGGTTTCTCGTAAGAAATATTGCAAAGGCGTTGACATTATTTGATGCACATGGGGAGCGTTCGGACAGTAATCGGCTCCGTCACGTGGTAGGACAGCTTTTGCTTTACGAGGTTGCAAAGTGCTACAAATGCTCGTAGTTCGTGCACTTAGTGTGCCTGCATGGAATGAAGTGGGATGCCTGCAGATTCCACATGCAGAAGTGCGTGTACTTGACGAGTCTTCTGCCAGTTACCAAGTTTTATACTAACTTTAACTCAGTGTAGTGGCTTTCCCGATGAGTTGTGGGAGGGTGCGGGGGATGGGGATTGGGGGCACAGATCGCATCTTATTTCGCCTCCATGCAGTCATCTGGCTTGCGTCTTTGGCGGATCTCCCATCCCCCCTCCCCCCTCCCATTACTGAAAATCTCACCACGCCATATAATTTTTGTTGGCAGAAAAGTCGCAAACGCAGAGGAGCGTGGTTGACTCGATCCTTGCCGAGCGCGGGGGGTATAGTGGTTAGGTGCTCGGCTCTGGACTAGTGGGTCTTGGGTGCATCCCACACGCTACCTAACAAAGGTATCCATCTCGAAATGGCCCTGGCAGTCTGTGAGACGTAAAGCCCCAATCATTGGCATCCTTGCCGAGGGATTAGTCGTTTTTGTTTGGCGATCAAGTGCAAGCTCGTCACGTTTTCAGCTCTTCGTGGTATATGGAAGTGGATAAGCTGCCGAAAGCCTTCGTGCCGTGCAAGATGGCTACCGCGACCATCCTGCGAGTTGGCTTGTGTCGAAGTTAATGACACAGATCGGCATTGTGAAAGCCGTCTGCCTTGCATCGACCTCGAAAGTTGCTCCCAGCTCAAGAAGTTGATTGGGTCGTGTCTCCCTCGTGAGCAATAATGGATGAAGCCTGCTCGGTGAAATGAATTCCCCAGGATACCGGTGCGGACATCATTTCCAGCGGCGCGTATAACTCGCTGCGACATCTCCGCTCTTCCCCGGGTAACCGGCCCGCGTGGGAACATGAGCCGTCTCCTCAGAACATCCCGATCGGTACGCCAGTCGTAATCGTTAGGCTGGCGCGTCAGTGCTACGCCGATGCACTGCAGCAATGCGAGCGTGTGCTTCGGCGTGCGTGTCTTGACGTGCGTGTTTTCCGGTCATGCCTCCCTTCCCCCCCCCCCCCCCCTCCCCCCCCTTCCTCTCACTGTCGTCCCCTCTGCCCGCAGGGTATACGAGAACGGACGGGAGACGGTGGACACGTACGAGAACGACGTCCTCAAGCAACACACCATAAACGGGGTGCCGCAGCAGCTAGCGTACTCACGATAGGAGCCGGGACCGCGGGCGGCGCCCCAGCCCTCCCCGCGCCCCCGGCCCGCTCGGCCGCGGTAGGAGCCGGGACCGCGGGCTGCGCCCCACCCCCCGCGCCCCCGGCCCACCCGACCAGGACCTCAGTGACGGCGCACGTGGCCAGCCGTAATGAGGTCACGGTACGCCATCGATGGTGCCGGCCCGGTCTCGTCACGTGGCATGCCCGAGCTTTCAGCGTGTCGTGGAGGGGCGCCAGTAGCGCGCGCCCGTTTGTGTTCGATATCGTCGCGCGGCGCCGCGCGGCCGCAGCCGGCGACCATTCCTGGAGGGTCTGTGTAACACATAGAACAGTTTACTTTGACCTTGTTCACAAACACTGTGTTCGGAAATAATACATAATCCTCGATTCGTCCGCGCCGGGCCGGTTTTTGTGTCGGAAGGCGGTGATGGCAGTGCGGAGCATCCGGTCGCTGTGCCGAACTGGATGGTGAA
Source organism: Pollicipes pollicipes (assembly GCF_011947565.3). NCBI lineage: Eukaryota > Metazoa > Arthropoda > Thecostraca > Pollicipedomorpha > Pollicipedidae > Pollicipes > Pollicipes pollicipes. The sequence continues at coordinate 16,643,165 of NW_023596818.1, forward strand.
ACGGGCAACTGGCTCGTCTGAATCAAGGACGCCGTTGTCCTCAGTGACACTGCGAACGAAACTTCAACGCCGCATGTCACGCTGTTACGTCAACCGTCCATGCCGTTGGCATAGAACGGAACCACTCTGCCCGCCACATGATCTTTGTGGCTGTGTGTCGGGCACAGGTGTCCAACAAACATTGTGTACCCGGCGCATGATCGCCGTCTGGCTGTGTGTCGAGAACAGGTGCCCAACAAACGCTCTGTACCCGCCACATGATCGCTGTCTGGCTGTGTGTCTGGCACAGGTGCCCAACTTCTCACGAATGCATCCCCGATCTTACTCACTTCGGAAACATGACGCACCCAGCACGCCCCAGGAGTCGAGCTAAGCATTGAAGAAATGATATGTTGGCGCACATTCGAGTAAAGCGAAGCAGCGAATGATGGATGGAAGTAACTAGTCGGGGCGATTACGGGGATCGATGGCTCCTCGCTGCCGCTTCAAGGTACCCCAGTCGGGCGCTGATGGTCACGACCAGGACTACCGTCACTGTTACCACCATCGGGCGTCGATGCTAAGGTCAGAGTTCACTGTCTCCGTCCCTGAAGTACCTCCCTGAAGTACCAGCGCACATGGGTACCGAGGTCTTAGATCGCTGTTACTGTCCCTGAGCCTCTATCGGACCGGATGTTGAGATCTGAGATTGTCGTCACTGTCCCTGAGTCACCATCAGACCGCGTGTTGAGATTGTCACGGTCCCTGAGTCACCATCGGACAGGATGTTAAGATTTGAGATTATCGTCACTGTCCCTGAGTCACCATCGGACCGCATGTTGAGATTGTCGTCACTGTCCCTGAGACACCAGCGGACCGCGTGTTGAGATTGTCGTCACGGTCCCTGAGTCACCATCGGACAGGATGTTAGGATCTGAGATTGTCGTCACTGTCCCTGAGTCACCATTGGACCGCATGTTGAGATTATCGTCACGGTCCCTGAGTCACCATCGGACAGGATGTTGAAATTTGAGAGCAATGTTCTCAACATTTTCAGGGAATCCCAAAAAGATTCCTTGAAGTACAATCGACACGGTACAGCTATCTGGGATGATCGCCTCTGTCCCTGGACCGCCCTTGATACTAATTCCTAGGTGTGGAGGTGCCTTGGGTGGAAAATGCGATGTAGCAGGTGTGGCAGTGCGCATCACTTCTGTAGAAATAAGCAGCACGTCGCCCTTTTGCCGATGAAAGGTAGTAATCCTTACACCTATGCCAGTTTACTTCGCACCGTCCTCCATCCGTGGGTGTGTGTACCGCCGTCGCTGAACCGCCATTGATTGTTGCCGAGGTGAAAGGTGGCTGTTATCGTCACTGACGCAAAAGACGGAGAGAGTTGACGAGACATCACTGTTCCATGTAAGTTGATATGCCTGACGCCACTCCTGTCACATGCGTATCGACGCACATGTCAACAAAGCACGACCCCACGCCTGTGCATCGCCGATCCGTACGTACGCGCCGTGTGTCCAGGTACACGGAGGCGCATGCGAGCGCGCAATGGCTCATGCGTACCAGCGCCCTGTCGCCGTGTACTGCTTACGCCTGCGCGGTCCGTGCCGCTGTCAGCCGCGCGACACGTCGATGGCACGGCCAGATCTCGTGCGAACGCGGCTCGCCGTGGCGCGGCGCGCGCCGTCGGTGACGACCGCGCGCACAGTCCTCCCAGAGACGGCCGAGACATTGATTATCGACGCCATACCCAGTCGATCTATACACAGACCTGCGTACTGCTCCGCCAGCCGCAACGACAATTAGCCGATAGCCTCCCCCGTCCCCGCCCCGCCCCACCGTAGCCCCCCCCCCTTAATGGCACGTCACGTCCGATGTCCGCTCTTCGAACGACGCATCAACGGTCGGAACCTCGACACGTCGATGGACCAGTCCTTAACGTAGCTGGGCGGCAGGGAGGGGGAGGCACCACATGTGGGACGTCATAGGAACTGAAGCACGTCCGAGTGTGCCTGGAAACACAGCGCGTTCTTGAAGGCTTTTGGCTGGGTTGTCCCAGGGATGTTTTCTATGTAAAGGGGCGTATGGTGTCGCATTCAGTGGCGCTAAATAAAGACAAAGTGACCCCAATTCTGCAACTCAACGATGCTCTGTTCTGGTTTCTGCCATCGCGGCGTTTAAGCAGCGTTTTTTTTTTCGTAGGAGGAATGGGGGAAATCTTTGTAAGTGCGTTATTCAAAGTTTTAATTTGCTTTTGCTGACCGGGGGGAGGGCAGAGAGTCGCGTAATACACCAGACAACAAGCCTTCTTCAAAATCCGATGTTTGTCATCCTGACACAGAATTTGACTGAAAAACGGAATTGATCTCACGGTGGCTTCTGGCTTCTGCTGCATTTGTAGAAAGGTAAACATAACAACAAAACAAAGAAAGCCGTGTCCCTGATTAATAGCTGATTCATATCCGACCTTTCTGGAGGGGGGGAGGGGCCTTAAAGTATCAAAGAACTTTTTACCAGCAGGAGCCCTCCCACCCTGCGGGCGGCTCCACTAGGACCGGGCGGGTCTATGCAGGCTGAGTGTGCCCTCTCCCGGCACCTGCGGGCGGCTCCACTAGGACCGGGCGGGTCTGTGCAGCCTGAGTGTGCCCTCTCCCGGCACCTGCGGGCGGCTCCACTAGGACTTGGGGGGCACCCGTACTTAGCCTGCCTGTATATTTGGGTGGGTTCCTTTACCACAGGTTCGGGAGCTTATTTATCAAGACTCTAGGGGTGCCACTCTAGGGTGGGGAGGCTCCAATCTAGCTAGGCTCAGCACATCTCTGTCTGAGCTTGGGACACAGCTCTTCCTAGGCTTGGGGTCCGCGTGGCCTTGGTCTGGTTACTACTCCTCGTGGTCTTGGGATGCCTTCCATCTGGATTTCCATGCCTTGGGTTGCCTTCTATCTGGAGCTGTCCCGACCGCTTCACTTATATCTCCCTCACCCGATCTTGAGAGTGCCGTTCTCCCTAGTCCTCGTGACGTATCCAAGTTTGCTTCCGGTAGCAAGGATGTATTAATCGAGAGAAGTGCGCCCAAATCCCCCGGCGCTACAGGAAGATGGGGAGGAGAGTGTGTCCTAGGATCGCTTGGGGTGTGCCACTGCTACTATCTCAGTTTGTGAAGTTGTGACGACGTTTACTTCGAGCAAAACTATGGTCAGGTTCATGGCCGAGGTGCGATTAGGTTACGGACGGCTGGGGTTAGGCTAGGCCTGTTAGCCAATCTTCAGAAGTCAGGTTAGTTGTTTGTTGGTTTTAGATCAGGCCAATGAGGCGTTCATCCGAGGTCAGGTCAGCAGGTTGCTGTCAGGTCAGCAGCAGCAGCAGGTTCGGACAAACAGGAAGGCGGCAGCTGGCCTGGGGCCAGCTCCCGTTTCAGAAGACTGGTAGATAATCGTGGCATGCATTGCTCCTCCTCTGGTCGTCTGAGCCACGGCTCCTTTCCACGGCTCATTTCCTATCGACAGTTGTGTGCTCATCTTAAACGAATCGCAAGGGTCGTAGCTGATCACTGCAGAGATATGAAATCCTGTGATCCAGCATCGCGGACGCCGAACCGCCGAGACTCTCAGTCCAATGTCGGCTCCGCAGAGATGGCCATTTTATTAATCTCCCGATGCTAAGTGCACGAACAGAGCCCTCCCCAACTTATGTTACCTCTCCGAGGATTCGGAACCGCTCGGTGACCGCTGAAACCAGGAGCTCTGTCCCCGACGCTGCGTCCACGTGTCTCGTGTCCGGGGACCCGGCAGCCTATTGCTGACCTTTTCGAGCCCGCTGGGGGTCGTCCACTAATTATCAGGCGCATCATTAGTAGCCGGAGCCGACTCACTCACAGCCCGCAATCCCGCTCGGGTCGTGCCCTGGGGCTCCGGTCGGATCCGGACCGGACCGCGGCTGCCGGATGTGGAAGTCCGGACCGGACCGTGGCTGCCGGATGTGGAATCCGGACCGGACCGTGGCTGCCGGATGTGGAATCCGGACCGGACCGTGGCTGCCGGATGTGGAATCTGGACCGGACCGTGGCTGCCGGATGCCGGATCTGGACCGGACCGTGGCTGCCGGATGCGGGACCTGGACCGGACCGTGGCTGCCGGATGTGGAGTCCGGACGGGACCGCGGCTGCCGGATGCCGAATCTGGACCGGACCGTGGCTGCCGGATGTGGAATCCGGACGGGACCGCGGCTGCCGGATGCGGGACCTGGACGGGACCGCGGCTGCCGGATGCCGGAACCGGACCGGACCGTGGCTGCCGGATGCCGAATCTGGACCGGACCGCGGCTGCCGGATGCGTTGCCATGGCAACCGCCGGTGCTGAGGTCTGAGCCAGCTTGACTGGCTGCCAGTCCGTGGCTTGCTCGGCCGGGAGTCGGCTGGAGCCGGGATGAGCCCCGCACTCAGATCCGCAGAGAGGTCGCCTCGAGCGTTGTCAAGCGAGGTCATTACCGACTAATCCACCGTGACATTTTCGCAAATGGGGCTTGTGTGTTTCTACTGAAGGATGTCGTATGGCTGGGGAATGCGACATTTGGGTGCCCTATACACAGGCTCCGCTGGTGCGCCTGCCCGTCCGACACAAGATGGACTGTGAGCTTGTTCATTGTTCGCCGTTCGTGCAAGCTCTTCCCTTGAAAATACCGCGCCGACATCAGCTAGAGGTACTAGGTTGTGGGGTCAGCTGCATAAAGTATGCACGGCCTCCACCATCATTGCAGCCACACGTTTACCTCACAGTGTTCACAAAGCCGATCTCCTCCGACATGCATACGAAAACCTTGCGGAAGTCAAGCACAAATTGACAAATCACATTGCAGCATATTTCTGCCATGGAATGGTCCATTGGTGGTAATGCTCTATGAACATGGTGGTAGTGTTTTATGGTGATGCTCTTCAGTATTTTAACCTAAGACGCGTGCCGGCATAACCGTCCCCGTCGGTATTCAGGGTGAACTGATTCTAGATTAAGTGCGGGGCAGGGGGATGGTCGCGAACGCGATTTTTACACCGCTGCTTTTGATGTAACGCCGCGGGTACAACATGGAGCATTCGCTGCAGACTCCTCGCCCCGCTGCCGCCGTCTGTTCCCGCACGTGGCCTCAGCGGCGGCGGCCAGTGACGTGGCCGGCGGGCGGGCGGGCGGCTGGCGTCCGTTTGGCGGGATACAATCAGCGGCCTCTGGACTCCGTCCGGCTGGGGCGGCGGCCGCGGCGAGCATGGAGCCGCCGGCCGGCCACGGCGCTGGCCCGCGCCGACCGCGGTCAAGGTTTCGTCGCGGCAAGCGGTGACCGGCTCTGGACTGGGTCTGGGCTGGTCTGGACTGGGTCTGGACTGGGTCTGGACTGGGTCTGGATTGGGTCTGGGCTGGATCTGGACTGGGTCTGGATTGGGTCTGGACTGGATCTGGACTAGGTCTGGGCCGGGTTTGGATTAGGTCTGGACTGGGTCTGAACCGGGTTTGGACTGGGTCTGGACTGGGTCTGGACTGGGTCTAAACTGGGTCTGGACTAGGTCTGGGCCCGGGACAGGGTTTTGGGCCGCTATCGGGGCGAGTCTAAGATCAGAACCGGGTCCGGTCCCGGGATCTGATTCGGGTCTGACCAGAACCGGGACGTGGTCTGGGACCGGAGCAGCAGCCGGGGCAGGGTGTGCGTCTGGTCGGGTCTGGTAGGACGGGGATAAGTCTGGGACAATGACTAAGCCCGGGGCCGAGGGTGCACGCTATTTGGAACCACATGCGTGGTTGAGGGGGTTGAACCTACCTAGCAGATATTCTAATTGCACTTTTTCTAGAGCGAGCAGCACATTATCATTCCAAGAACCAAGTTGTCGCCCTAACAAGCACCAACCACCTGCAGTGTGGCCCCTCTTTTGCACTGTTTTCTGCCGCGTTAGAACGGGCCGACAAGTGACACACAGCCATGGGTGAAGCATATCAGCTTGACGCGCATCCGTGTGGAATATGTTGAAACCTTGCCTTCTCTGAACAAGTATAGCGTAAAGAAAGAATCTTGGAAAAAATATATCATCTGAATAAGATAACAATACCGAAACGCTGTGCAGTTGCGTGCATTTACTTGATTTTGTAAAAGCAAAGTAATTGAGAGAAGGCAGCAGTCTTGTTGGAAGTTGTTCTCAAGCCCTTTCATCAATGAGCATCGGAAGACGTAAAATTATGGGTAAATGGTGGGTACGAATGAACAAGACCCGCGTGGCGGGAGAGCTGGCTACGGCCCTACGGATAGCGGGTGAATTGGACAAAGAGAATACGAGCTCGTGAAGACCTGTAACGAGGATGAAGGCCAAGCGCGAAGCCCCGCGTAACAGAATGGCCAGCAATTAAAAGTTACGTAATCGTGCAGATAACCGCCAAATTGGATATAACCTGAACTACTACGCAATGATCAGTGCCGGCTAATATACTGCGTAACAGATCTCTGTTTCGCACGTCAAGAACGAAATGACTGCACTGCGTTGTATTTATTGAGATGCAATGAAACATGGCTGAGTCTGGAGCTGGTGATGTTTATATGGGCGAAAAAAATGAAACATGCGCGACAGGTTCAGGGAAACAGGACAACTGCGCGTTGACAATGGGCCTGGGTCAGCTCTTGAGTGTCACACGTTAAACGGAGCCGGCACTTACAGGTCACGGGCAAGCCAATAGGGGCTGCCAATATTCCGTGTCTGTGCGAATGGCTGGTGGACGGGATTAGGCATATCCTAAAGTCAGGAACAAGAACCAGAATAGTGATGATCTTAACACATCTTTTACACTCTGAATAGAACCACGGAAACATCTGGCAATTTGAGGTTCCACATTAACACTGATGTCGACGCTGATGACCTGGATGACCTGTCGACGCTGATGACCTGGATGACCTGTCGACGCTGATGACCTGGATGTCCTGTCGACGCTGATGACCTGGATGACCTGTTGATGCTGATGACCTGGAGGACCTGTCGCCGCTGATGACCGCCCCGTTTTTCCCATTTTCCATTCAGCTATAACGGTGAATATGGGCGGGCACTGCTGGATTCCGGTGTCACTGCGGCAGCCTTCCGTCACTGTAAACTGACCTGACGCTGACCCCTGACCTCTCGTCTGACAGGCACCGCACACAAGCCTACCAACGGGCGCGTGATTCACCGCCCGGCTAAATGCCGTGTGTGAAAGCCATTTGGTTTGATTTGGGTTAGAGCCCTAGCGGCCCGCAATAACCATTTCAGGGCTATGGGACGCGGGGTGATGGAGAGTCGTGGTGCAAGACTACATGCATCTGAGATCCCTCTGCTGCCGGGACTTACCCCGCACAGGGATAAGAGGAGCTTATGCGGACGCGCGGACGGGTGCGTTGAAGCTTCTCACGGTTACAGCATGCAGCTTACCCCAGGCAAACGGGACATTGCGTGGATTCAGCATGAAGCGGCGAGTGAGGAAAGAGGCACCGATGTGAAAGTCAAGCGCACAAGACCTCCTAAACAGTTCAATAATCCATTTCGCTTACAGCGGCGCGCGGCCGACGGCTGCCAGCCGAGGACGGTGGCTGCGCCAACACCCAGCACCGTATCATGACCTGTCGGCTGACAGGCTGAGGACCGGGGACTGCGCCAGCACCCAGCACCGTACCATGATCTGCCGGCTGCCAGCCGAGGACGGTGGGCTGCGCCAGCACGCAGCACCGTATCATGATCTGATGGCTACCAGCCGAGGACGGTGGGCTACGCCAGCACGCAGCACCGTGTCATGATCTCCCGGCTACCAGCCGAGGACGGTGTGCTGCGCCAGCACCTAGCACCGTATTGATCTGACGGCTGACCCAACACCGCGCTATCGACACTCACTATCCGCCTCGTGCGTTGCGCCGCGTTTAATGCGCACCAGGCGGCATAGTCCGCATGTGGCGCTGATATGTTGGCGCACCGAATCACCGCGCCGCCTCCCCGTCACTGGCGCTAGGGGCGGTGTCCTGCCAGACTGGGGCACTCTCGTGCCCGACGGTGATGACAAGCACGCCGACGTTCCACACACTGGCCGGCGGGGGCGTCACAGGGCGACCTGCGCCGCTGGCCGCGGGACCGGCGGGCGCTGCAGAGCGGTCTCCCGCCCGCCGGCGCGCGGCCGAGGGTGTCCCAGGTGCCGCGGCCGAGGGTGTCCCAGGTGCCGCGGCCGAGGGTGTCCAGGCGCCGCGGCCGAGGGTGTCCCAGGCGCCGCGGCCGAGGGTGTCCCAGGTGCCGCGGCCGAGGGTGTCCCAGGCGCCGCGGCCGAGGGTGTCCTAGGCGCCGCAGCCGAGGGTGTCCCAGGTGCCGCGGCCGAGGGTGTCCAGGCGCCGCGGCCAAGGGTGTCCCAGGCGCCGCGGCCGAGGGTGTCCCAGGCGCCGCGGCCAAGGGTGTCCCAGGCGCCGCGGCCGAAGGTGTCCCAGGTGACACGGCCGAGGGTGTCCCAAGCGCCGGCGGCCTCGGTCCGGCGCAGCGTCGCCGCCGACGGCCGGCGCGTCACACCTGCGAGTCCCGCGTCTTCTCCCGACACAGACAGCCGCGTCCTGACCTGGGGCCGTGCTCCGACATCTGCCTACGACCCGGCGCCGGATCCTCTGGGGACGGGTCCTGTCGCAGCGTCGCCTCCGCGCTCTGCGCCGTTGCCGCAGGCTGCGGCCGGCCGCGCAGCGCCGCCGCTCGCGCCGGCCCCACCAGGTCACGCGGCGGTCCCAGCAGGTCACGCGGCGGTCCCAGGTGGTCCAGCGGCAGCGCCAATTCTGGGGCCGGCGCTGGCCGGGGGCGCAGCTCCTGCATGCTGGCGCGGTGCGCGGCAGGCTCGTACCGCTGGGGTGGCACGGGCTCACTGTTGTTGCGAGCCATGCGCGGCTCGGTGACCACGTATGCTGAGAGCGAGGAGCAGCGTCGGCCGTAGGGCAGGAAGCGGCGGTCCAGCGAGCTCGGCAGCAGTGGCTGGTGCAGACACCACACGTCAGCATACACGGCAGCACCGGCTGATGCAGACACCACACGCCAGAGACGTGTGGTGAGCTCGTCAGAGACAGAGTGACAGCAGCGCCTGGTGCAGACACCGCACGCTAGCAGACACAACTGCGCCCACTCACGTCAGTCCACGTCAGCTCACGTCAGCTCACGTCAGCTCACGCCAGCTCACGTCAGCTCACGTCAGCTTACGTCAGCTCACGTCAGTTCACGTCAGCCCACGGCAACCCACGCCAGCTCACGTCAGTACTTGCCAGATACGACCAAGGGGGTGCAGCACTGCACACATTTGGAGGGATTCTAGACCGCCTCCCCCCCCCCCCCCGCAGTTCAGCCGACTCAGCATGACAGCGAGGCCTCTCCTCAGCCTCAACAAGATATGATTATGAAATACTTCCAAAAATATAGGCCTGACAACAGGCAAATATGTCGTCTGACGTGCAAAACTACGAAAAAATTATCACAAAATTGTTATAGATTAATAAACCATCGTTCTCACGTAGCATCCACAAAAACATTACGAAGGAAAACAAGATATTCCAAATGCGCGCACCAATTGCCTTCGATTGTCA
>NW_023596818.1:16657743-16755243 GCF_011947565.3 Pollicipes pollicipes
TTTAAACACGATGCAAGAGGCCCTCTGACTATCTGACTGATCTGAGGTCCCGGCCCTGCGGACCGGTGGCCTTAACGTGACATGCAGCCAGTCCCTCGAGCCCTTCGGTGCTCCTATCGGGTCCTTGATCATCGGTCGCTAAGGTCCCTCTTCGGGCCCCTTCGAGCACTGCCCGTGGCCAAATCGGGCCCCTTACCGGCAAAGGAATTGTGTGTATGCCCCTGCCCCTGCCCCAGCCCCTGCCCAACACATGGAGGGCAGAGGGCTCACTGACTCAGGGATCTGACCGATGCAAATCGTGGGCCTCGGCCTTCTTCAGAAGCGGTTCATTCAGAACTGGTAGTGCCTGACCAGCATAGAGGCCCTCATCGACTCAGAGGGGGGCGGGGGAGGTAATCGGCATAAAGTACTCTCTGACATTTGAGCGTTCGGCCCTGCGGGCCGGAGCCTCTTAATGCCACCTTTGATCAGCCCTCTCGCTCTCCGCGACCTCAAATAGGACCAATAATCGTTATAATCAAATAGGACCCATTATCGGTGCCGAGGGGCCGCTCGGACTGCTCGGGGGGTAAGGAAAGGGAACCTATTCCCTGCGCCCCCCGTGCTTGCGCCACTGTTTCTGCGCTTCGTATCCGCCCAAACGGCTATGGACGAAAACGAATCCATCGTGAATGTATGAGCCACCGTGGTACATTCTGCCACTGGGCTCGAGTTCGGGCCGAAACTTTGCGGAACTGCTACGTGAAAAAGAAAACAAAGCAAAGGGAATGAGAGCATAAACTAGCAAAGTATGCCGCAACAGGCCGCCTCAGGGGGCCATCATCACAGCTTGAGAAATTGGTCGGCCGGGCGGCTCGTTAACGTTAGACGGTGGCGTCACAAAGTCGCACTGGCTCGCGCGGCGGCGTTGCATGGCAACGTCAACAGCGTCGATCGGAAAGCGATAGTCGCGCAGAGATGCTGTGGTTGGTCTTGTCTATTATCGCGCAGTGCGGCACCAAGTCTGTATTGTTATGCGGCCTCGGTGAGTGCTATTATGTTGCGGATGGGAGAAATTTGAAATGGTGTGTCAGCGTTGGGCAAGAATGAGCATCAAAGGCAGTTTTTCTTGGCAGCAATGTGCCATCCTGTGGAGTGGCCTCTTGCAAGAGTGTTAAACGGCACAATACTGACATTTTATTTGTTTACATTTCCAAAAACGATCCAACCGTCCTGAAAACATGGCTACACCGTTGCTCTTGGAATGACACTACAAATGCGGAAAATGCGGTAATCTGATTTCAAGTAATCACTTCAATTCGGTAATCACTTTCAAGATCATGACTATGATCCTGGCCATCTGCTTGAGGCCAGTCTTATGCCCAATGTCAAACGATGCCTTCGGCCAAGTGCGGTTCCTTCTATGCAACTGGGTATCGCCGGCACGCCGAAGTGAGTATGCGTGTGCTTAAAAGAACAATTCCCGTCCGTTTTATGCAGAAATCTTTAAACCCGATTCACAGTCACTAATGCATGCACAACCCATGCCGCTCTGTGCAGTTTGTAGACTATAATACAAGATTCAAACGAGACTTTCCGACCAAAATCTTGTTGACAAGGTGGGGCCTGACTACCACACAAGTGGCGCAGCCATCTATGTTACACGGGGGAAGGGGGAGGGGAGAGTCAGGGGCGTAGCCAGGGGTTGCGGCGGGAGAGGGGGGGGGGGCAAGTTTGCAAGAGCGAGTCCCAGCCCCATTGATAGTACGTCTATTACACTGTGAACTGACTAACAAACCCCACAACCGCTAATAGGTACAGTACCTACTACCTAGCGCATCAATGAGCTACCAAAATTGGTTTGCCCTGGTGCCTTAAACATTCTTTCATTTGCGTGCCGTACACGTTCGCTCTGCAATATGCGAGTCTTGTCACTAATCAAGAACTTTTGGGCTCTTCGTGTTACTGTCCATGGTAGTGTCTGAGATTTCAAATAAAGTGTATTTGCCTGGTCGCCAAAGTCGGTGATTACACACAGTAATGGCCTGGTAAAAAAACTGTTCTTGCGCCTGAAACATAGGCCTTAAACCTCACGGCCAGAGACGAATGGAGGGGGTGGGGGGGGGGGGGGGTTGGAGTCTCGGAGGGCCGTGCTGTTCTGGTGTATTTTCGCGTCGGAAAACAGTTATGGCGACGCCGGCCCTCTGGGGCAGCCGATGCACTGAAATGGGACCATGAGACAGGGCAGTCCAGCCAGATCCGTGGTTTTGGCCAGGAGCGGTAGATATCAGTATGGTGCACGCAGTGCAGTACTCGTCGGTCGTTGACCGTCCCTCTTACCCGTTCGGATTATGTCAGGTTGGACCACCAAAAAATGTGGTCCAGCGTGACAAAAAAGTGTATAAAAACAAGCATGCGACAACGAATGAATGGGCATGTCCGGGTCCAAGACGTTTTACTGTCGCAATGAGAAACAAAACTGGTGACTTGTGATAAGGTCTGATAAATGCAGCTGCTAGGTACGTGGAAGTAACTGTGTTTCGATGTGTCGCAGGTCCAAGATCCAGCTGTGGTGGAAGCGGCAGCGCATGCACACGATGTGGAGGCCGTCTACCAGCAAGCAGCCGCGATGCCTTCAGTGCCCGTCCTGAACGAAGTGGACGAAGACGACGGGGTCAACGAGTCGGGCGAAGACAAGATCCATGGCGGTAACGGCGAGTGAACCGAAAGTGGCCCCGCTGCCGCGACGGGATGGACGAGGTCAACATCGAGCAGGGGGAGCTGGCCTTCGTTGTTGGCTTTGTGGCGGCCAAATGCAAACACCTCGATCCAAGTATGGGACTGTCGACCCGAGAGGCACCACCCGCATCCATCGACGCGCCATGGCACCATGGTGCCATGGCGCGACGCACATCCATCTGCGCCTCAGATGGCTTAATCAGGCTGGGGCTGAGCGGGCTGCTGCCAGGCGCGCAGCCAAACAGGTGCGACATCAGGTGGACAGCGCGAAGTGAACATCGTTGTGCTTGTGTGAGCATGCGTAAGTGAGCTTTAGTGAGCATTGTTTGACCTTTTTTTGTCCTGCATGCTTGTGCGTCTGTCTGAGGCATGGACGGTTCCTTTGCAGATATAAGTTTTGGACTGTTTCAGACTGGTTATCATGACGCATAACTCTAGATTTAAGCTGAAAAATATATAGTAGTGTTCTCCGCCCCCCCCCCCCCCCCCCCTATTTGCTTTATGTCCTCGCCGAGCGTGCACAGTGGAGTGTATGCTGGACACAAGAATCGTTTTAGTAAAATACGGCGAATTACTATGAGTTATACGCGTGTTCGATGAATTGGCTGCATAGCATGGTGGATATGATCTTGATGAACGCCACGCGCCACGACATTCAGAGGCTTCGTCGCATAGTTGTCGCAATGTGCAATGTCCGCAATGTCCTATGTTCTACCAGGCAGCATAACACTGCCGTCGTGTCAAACTACCTCAATCGCACATCAGTGCAACCCGGCGCATCATTACGTATAGTGCTGAGGTTCAACATGACAGTTCGGATGACGATCCTGGTGCCGCTCAGTTCCTCATTTGGTAGTGGCTGGACCTTGGGCAGGTTCGCCAGCCTGCATTTAAGCAGCTGTAGGCTGGCCAACTTCAATGCATCACCATAGACTCAATGGTCGGCATCCTCAGCAAGTGGGAGTGCTATGGCACACAGGTTCCCGGTTCCTAGGCCTATATTCGCTGTTATACACCCAGTGCGGCAAAAAATCCCCTTTCATATGTCATCATAGTTCTTCTTGAAGTGCGCTGCGGCGATCGCCAGATGCATTTGCCAGAACGTACTCCGGAGTAGCACACATGAAAATAATGCAGGCGGAGCGGTAACGACAGGGTGCGACTTTGTGACGTCACCGTACGAGTGAAGGGAAAGTGCCGGAAAAATCCCCGGATGATCATACCTTATCACATGGCCTTGGGCCGCCTTAAAACCAAACCCGGCCTTTGACAGGCTCAATGGCTTTAAAGCAGTGTGCCCATGTTTCCATGGCAACGCCGGTTCGTTTAGCCACGCCCATTAGTAGCTCCCTCGTGGAGTCACACCAGCGGTGATCATGAGGAATGGAGGTTGTTGACGATTTTAAGCGTGACCGGATATAGTTAATCATTGTATATTAAAAATAACCATTGATTTTTCCATATGAGAGACTATGAAAGAAAGAGCACCGCGTGCTAAAGGTCCAAGGCTGCAAAAAAAAACTACAGGCATGAAATGCGGACGCGAGGGTGTCGTGCCGAGGTGCTGAAGGGCGGCGGGGATCAGAGACCATGATCCCACACTTTTTAAAAGAATGTTTAAGATTTCTTTTGTCTGAGACTCTCTCACGCCTGTATGATGCCCTGAGACCTGCAATCTGCAACACCATCGCCTTCACTTCCGCAGGTTTGACTGCAGCTTCCCTGCGTTATTACGTCTTACCTCTTCATGCCTACGGTTATCTGCCACGTGAACATCTGCTATGTATATGTCAGCACTGACGAGCATCCGGGATGCAGATATATACCAGCGCTTAGGAATATTGGCGTGGGGTAGTAATTGCGATGCGAACAGAACAATAACGGTTCCATCAAACATTTGCACGCACGCATATGTGTCATACAGGCATCAGCAAGCGTTAGCATTACGAACATCTGCGTCCGAACACTCGCCCACGATCATCTCCGACACAAGCATCCGCTTTACAAATGTTTGTCCAGTCACCATGACGCCGCTGTCAGAATCGAAGCACCCGTCGAGTGCAAAATTTCTACCCAGTCACGCGCGTTGCGACTGTAGGAATGTTTGGGCGACCAGAAAGGCAATCTGTTGGGAGGTCGGCGAACAATGCGACGGTTTTGTGCTTGGCGGACCTGCAATCCTTCACCCGGTGGAATGACGTGGACCAATTCCGCCTGATTGGATGCCACTCCACCGACCCGCGAGGAAGCTGAAATGCGGCTCCACTTGCTGATGTTTTGTTACCGCTCCAAGCGCATCGGAAAGCAGGGATGCTTTCCAAACCTCCAGATCTGTCGGTTTGCTTGCTTACGTACCGCGCGAATTGCGCTGACCTTGCTTAGTTTGCTCCAAAAAGTTTGCGTGAAAGCAGTAAACGTAGGAAGACGAAGTGGTTCTGTTTTTAGTTATGTTTCTTTAGGGAAATAACAGACCAATTAAACATGCTATGCCTTTTCCAGTGACTCCCCTTCGCGGATGATAGTAGAAAACTCTGAGGGGGGGGGGGACTCACTCATCACTGACCAACGGGTGTGCAGGAGCCTACAGGAAGTGGTGCGGATAGGGGTCAGAGGGACATCTCTGGCAGGTGGCACAACGCCTCCCATCTCGTGAGAAATAAATTAATATTAACATGGAAGGTAACAAAGGTGAAGGAAACAAAAGGAAAGGTGGTACATGGAAGGAAATACAAAACATTGAGGCTCCCCCCCCCCCCGCTCCACTTCTCTGGCTTTTTCTACACCACTGGGGCGCGAGGGGATAAAGCCTTCAATATTCATTTCCCTCTAATGCGACAATACCTCGACACCATCCAGAGCTAATCAAGGTGTCCCTCGCGCGGCGGCCGCGAGTGGGCGACGCGAGGGATTCGACCGTTCGCAGCAAAAACCAGAGTGGCATTTGCGACGCTTTGGACGACGCTACAAAAACGACTCGTAGCAGATGACAAAGGCTGACGCATCGTCTCGGGCTGCAGAGCACAGACACAGGTGGGTCCGCAGCACGTGATGGTGCAGGTCGTATGACGCGCCGATAGCGGTACGCTGGTGCCGGCCTGCCGCGTGGAGTCCTCCAGCAGGATGCCCTTTCAAAAGTTTTTGAGCCGATGATAAACTGAGGATTAACAGGGACGGGCATGACGCGATTCTTAGGAAATGCATTCCTTCCGAATGGCTCAGGGGCCCCACAGCGAATATCGATGTATGATGGAAGCCCCTGATTCAAATGCATGTAGCCCTCCAACTTTGCTGTGTATACGTACCGCGCCGTCCGCCAGAGGGCAGCTCTGGCGGTGACCCAGCTCCGGTAGCGGGTGGTGGTACTTAAAGTTGTACTCGTACGGCTCCAGCATCCGGATCTTGCCCCACCTGCTGGGCGGCCCAGAGTCAGACGCTCGGACGCGGGGTGGCCGGGGTTAGACGCCCGGTCCCAGGGGTGACCGGGGTCAAACACCAGGTCCCGGGGGTGGCCGGAGTCAGACGCCCGGACGCGGAGCGGCCGGGGTCAAACACCAGGTCTCGGGGGTGGCCGGGGTCAGACACTCGGTTCCGAGGGTGGCCGGTGTCAGACACCGGCTGCCAGGGGTGGCCGGGGCCAGTTGCCCGGACGGGGTAAAGGGGAGGAGATACTGCAGCGTCATCAGAGTTGCATGAATGCATTGATGTGCGGGCCGAAGGCTACATTTTTTTCTGAAGTCTGCATATTGCTTGTATACTGGTAATTTTAGTGACCTTTTACTGATGGTTGGCTTGTATCGCTTGCAATGGCGTAAGCATGGAGGCAGGACAGTATTACACAGAAAAAGAGTTTCGCCTATGATGAGGTACAGACAAGCCCCGAGAGTGGGAGATGGAGACTGACCTGCGTATCTCAATGCATCAATGCAGTGCAGGATCATATGGGAACTCGGCGTCATCGAACTAGCTAAGGCTCGAACGATGAGGAAACGTATACAGCGCGGACTAAGATCTCACAGCCTTGCACCTGTGGTACAAGATGCAGTGAAGAAAAGCATCCGTAAAAATGGAAATGTGATGTGAAAGACACCGGAACTTGCTTTGATATTGGCTGAAAGGCCCGCCACATAGACATTTTTCCATTACAGCCTGGGACAGTTACTCAATTTCGGCTGTTTCATTAACACGACGAGCAAAGGGGCGTGCTTTTATTTATTCTGCACCTATTTGTGATAGCGATTTGGGCTACATGCGCGTGGCAAACAGCAAATTATCAAACATTGCACGAAACAGATGGTCCGGACGGTGACGTCGTCATGCTTTCCTGTGTTGTTTTTTGGTAGGGGAGGGGGTTCATAGTTTGATGTGAGATACATTTGGCGCAGCGCGCCACCAAAAACAGCAAAAGCCGTATGTCCGTGGCCTCCAGGCATCGTGTCAATGGACCATACTATTGACCCGATTTCCTTCAGATGTATTTAGGCTACTCAACCGGATGTGGCCCAG
Organism: Pollicipes pollicipes; assembly: GCF_011947565.3. Taxonomy (NCBI): domain Eukaryota; kingdom Metazoa; phylum Arthropoda; class Thecostraca; order Pollicipedomorpha; family Pollicipedidae; genus Pollicipes; species Pollicipes pollicipes. The sequence goes on from NW_023596818.1 coordinate 16,664,965, forward strand.
GCAGAGTCCGAACTTGCGAATGAACGTCACGCATACGGATATTGTACATGACAAAATGCAATGAAGTCTGTTTATATGCCCCTTCTCCCATCTCCAAACACCTTCACCAACGTAAGTACTACGCTGGGGACTCAGCAAATGTTGCAAATCGATATTCACACAAGCGTGTTTTCATCAATCGTCCATGTTACGCAACCGACAACGGCACGACCGCGGCGAGTCGTCCGCGCTCGACGTGCTGATCGTTATCACTCAATCACCATTAAACTAATGAGCGTCATTGCGTTAGCTCCTGGGTAAGGTCGTGAGTGTCGAACTGCAAATGTTGTATGGTCGCGGGTCCACCAGGCACTAAGTAATTCCGGCGCTCGCAATCCCCCGAAAATGGGGGGGGGGGGCAGGTACTACTTCCGTTAGAGTCACTTTTCACTATATAACGTCACGGCTTATGCTTTTCTTCAAAAGTTTAACGCTAATACTAACCATTTGAAATTAGGAGAGAAAAAGCAGTCGCCCTGCCTTACCCGGTGTCCGTGGATCGAGCCCTCCCCCCCCCCCCCGCCGCCCCGCCCCCCGCCTCGTGCCTCTCACTGCGCGTGGCCGAACGGGGTGACACACCTGTTGAAGAAGAGCACGATGGCAAGCATCCAAACGCCGAGCACGATGATGATGATGCTGATCTCCTCGGCACTCAGCACGTCCGTATGCTCGCCGTGCGGGGAGCGGAGGATGCCCAGAGGCACTGCAAGCGTGGCGGTCGATTAAATCACGCAGCTGGTCGTAGCACGCGGGTTATGTCGACCATCACGCAACTGGTCTGCACGGTAACAAGAACCCAACAAACCCCACGGCGCCATAAATGAGAGATTAGAACGTGGGGGCTGGGCTGGGAACGAGACCTGAAGCGATTCAGTTCTGGAGTTAAAAGTTACGGCTTCTCCATGCATATCGCGCATGACTGATTCCGCGCTAAGCTCGACCCGCGTGCTTCGAGGCTGATTTTCCAGCCAAGCTCCTATTGCAAAGTGATACGTGGCCCCACGCTCTTCCTTGAGTGGAGGGCGCGTGGCGATACCTGCAACAGTCGCCACAACACTCACATGTGGGCGGCGTGTGGAAGAAAATCACAGGACTGGTGCCGATCGGGGAGCCGTTACTAGATGAAGTCATCACCAGACGGTACTGAGTTTCGGGCCTCAGGTTATCCAGGGTCACTGACCTCTGGTGACCCCGAACGTCAGCTATAACCCGGTAACTGCGGAGCGGAGCTTGGTCAAATAATTTGCGTTGGCTGTGATTGAATCTACACGCGGATGATGAGTTCGATTCTGCGGCCAAAGGCGGCTGATCATGTTTTTATATGTGTGTGTGTGTATGATTGGGGTGGGGGGTACACCATAGGTTTAAGGAATATTTCTTTCAATACAGCGCTCATAGCCGTAGCGACGTAACGTCAAATTCTGTGAAGTTTCGAACTTGAATCCGTCCTTTTTGCCTGAAGCCGATTCCATATCTGCATGTGGCGAGAGGATGTTTCTTTCAATGCAACACTCACAGCCGTAGCGGCGTAGCGTCAAATTACGCGAAGTTGCAAACCTGTACCCGTCCCCTCTCTCCCTGCAGCCGATTCCATAGCTGCATGCGGCGAGACGCTCTAGGACACAAGATAAAAAACAAGAAGTTTAAAGATCAATGGTAAAAAGGTAACAAGATTTTCGACGGAATAAAAGTCAGTTGTTCAGTGCATTAGCGAGGAACATTAGTCACATAGATAAAACAGTAGCATTAGCCTTATTCCTCGGAAAAACCAGGAGAATCGAAATACAGTTAAGTTGATATTTCGGAATTATGCCTTTCTCGAAACAATAGCAGAAGCTATTCTTTAGTAGAAAGTAAAAGAAAAACAATTCAAATATAAAAAGTGAAAGGGCATGAAGTCAAAAGCGATAAGATTAAAATAAAACGATTCAAACGGCGATAAGTCAAAAGAACAAAAAGTCAAAGGTATGAATATAAGGAGTCAACAAGTCAAACGGAATAAGAATAAGAACGACACGTGCCAACACGAGAGGTCAAACATCATGAATTCGGTGAGCAACAAGCAACAAGAGGCAAAGGTTAGAAAATAAAGGTAAAAAACAAAACTCAAAAGGAAAAGAAGATGCCAAAGAATAAAAGTCTAACGGAACAAAGAGCGTTCAAAAACAGCTACACATAAGTTAAGATGCTTCAAGACCAAGCAGATCCCGGGATCCCGAGGAACCCACCCGCGCGGGCCAATTTTAGGTAGCCCTGGTCGGAATACAGAAGACATTCACTGGAATGCCCTCCCCCCCCCCTCAAATTCATACCGAAACTCGTGACCATTCTGCCTGCGGAAAGACATACAGATGTGACAGATTATTTCTGGCCTGCACTCCGACGCACAGGTTCCCACCGCTCCCCAAATTCCCTAACCAAACTCAACGACCACGACGCATATACAAGAACCGGGAACACTCAGACGATTCTAAATTTATCGTTGCCCACAGTTGTCAAAAGCCACCCACACTTTAAAGGAAATCTGTTGCTTTTTACGACTGTCTTCGTGTCTACCATCACCTCTACCTGCTATTCTTTCTGCTGAAAATAAGCTGCCCTAGCATGGCAACGCTGAAAAACACAAGTAGATATCATTATTCTAATATTGGTCACTGTGATGTGCTTCCATCGTCCTCCGCGACCCCCTGGCGTTTCACTGGCGTTTCATTGGCCTTCTTAGACCCAAAAATCACTGGGAGATATGTGAGCTTCAATTTCTCCAACCAAGGTAAGTACCCTAGATACCGCGTTGAGGAGAGGGAATTGGTTGCTGCGGGAGTTCACTTGCCCTCTTCCCGCTCGAAGCTAGGAGACCATCTGAAAAGCCTCACGTGGTAGCTATCTCTAAGGAGGTCGCATTTTGTCTAGGAAACCTCTGAAAATTTCTCCCAACTGAAGGTACGCGATGGCGCTCGGACGCAGAGTACGTTTATAACCATGTTGTCCTGAGTTTGGAAGGGGTCGAAAACAGACAATTCGAAATGCATCACGTCACCAAGAACAATTATGCGTCAAGAAAAGCAATGGATTCACGTAAACAACGCCCGATACATTCACGAGGCCGGCAATTGGCCGAGCTAAGCCTACCAGCTAAGAGGAGGCGGGGGCGTAGACAACGTTCTCAATTGCGCAAAGTACGTTTACACAACTGCATTACGTTACATAAAAAGCCTTTCCACATTGTCGCGGCACAGGCACCACTTCACCACCAGCGCCGCCTGACGGCGCTGGCGGGCCGCTGACCTGGCGTTGATGGGTCGGTAGATGACCTGCAGCGCGAGCGGGGCCGAGCCGGGCAGGGGCGCGCCAAGCGTCCATGTCAGGCACACGGTGTACGGCGTCGAGTGGCGGATGGTGAGGTTGGCTGGCACCGGCGGCTGCCAGCCTGCCGGCGGCCGGCGCCCGTCAGGTCACCGGCCGGCCGTGGCGTCGCACCAAAGGCGCCCGCCGGTCGGCACGGGTCGTTTCAGCGGACTGGTGCAGGCCATTGAGATCAAGTGGCCAGCATGCTATTCAGCATTCAGCGAAGGTGGAACATTCCTTTCGAGTGGGTTTGAAGAGTGCCTTCGGACGATTTAGGACGCCGCCCCGGGTTGTGTGACGTTAGTCGCGTTGGTCGCGTTCTGACCGCAAGCTGGGACGGCAGACGCGCGCGGAACGAGCGGCACGGACGGGCAGACAGACGGGGCCGGACACTTGGCGAGGGATTTTTCGTGTGTGGGGAGGGGATAAATTAATCTAAGTCCTGTTGTTTCTCCTTGAATTATCACTGTTGATCACACTGATTTCATAAACCACCAATTTTAATTTTCAAATAAAAAGAATCAGTTTCATAGAAGCAACAGCCACCATGGAAGAGCTCCTCGTGAAAGGGGGAATCAATTCGCCGCACAAGCTATGGCACCGCTACTGGCCTGAAGACTGAAGTTGCCTATTTGTCATTTCTTCCATCGAAACTCGACACGCCAGTTTTCTACAGAATACTGGCGAGAAATTACACCCAGAAGAGCCTCAGGGCCATCAGTTGCAGTCAAGGCATCCCAGAGGAGCCAAAGGTTGAAAGAGAATAGTTAACACTATGAAGAACGTCTGAAAGCAACACAAGCAAATGAAAAGCAGGAATAAAATCGAATACCTCCGCAGGGACTCGGGGTTCAGAGGTCTCTGAGATGTAAAACAATTTCTTGCCACATTTGCTACAGACTTTCTCTACGAGACGGCAATGGGGGCGGTGCTCTTTACACGGCCTTGGGCGGAGCTAATCGCGGCTTTTCTCCTCACGCGTTAGGCCAGCATCACAGGTAAGAGGGACCAATCGGGGCGCATGGCGAGTTGTGACGTCACCAGAAGCTTGATCAATTAGCGTATTTGCGGCGTATGGTCGCATGCGGCGGCCAAACCAGCCGGCGGTCTTTCTTGCTGATATTACTTCTTGGTGTCCCATACCAAAATTCAACGAAAGGTGTATAATTATGTGTTTACCTTGCTGGAACCAACAAAACTAGTTAGAGCTTTTGTGATACAGTCTCCGCGTCTGTGCAGTCGTTAAAAGCTGGCAACTTGGGCGTAAAACAGATCCGTGCGTCAGACAGTGGCTAACGTAATTTATACGCAGAAATGTTGGGGTCTTTGTGGACCGGTTATACCCATCGACTGTCCTGTTGCAGCAAAGCGCAATGCATGTGCCAACCAGCTCGACACTCTCATCTAGACCGACGTGATGGAGCAACTGGCTCGGTCGTTAACGGGGCTGTGCATGTAAAATTCAGTCTTTGAACACCGTTTGAACCCCTTGAGTGCAACGTATTTTTCAATTACTCGAGCATCTTAGTTGACCCTCCAATATATAATATGCCTGATGTTATCTGTCACCAACTTTAGTCAACCTCAAACTATCAGTAACTACGCAGCCGGTACCTTATCGTTTTGCAAGCATGCACGAGGTTGGCGCGATAATTCTGTTGGCAAACAACAAGTAAAGACACAACATTTTACCACATTTTTCCGATTTTGTATGAAGGTTTGAATTCAAATAGCCACCCGAAAGATCATTCGGTACAGCTCACAGCGCCCTTCGTAAGAACAAAACCCCTCCAGTTTCTGAGCTACACGCCCGCAAAGCTGTGCGGATTATTTCGTGCAGACATTTCAATGTCTCCCAGGCGTCCATGACGCCATAATAGTATCATTCAAATCCTACCATTCCATTGGCCATGCGGCAATCAAGGCCAGTACGAATGCAGTGGTGTCGTTCGTATCTGGCATTCGCGAGCACAATTTCCCAGATATAACGGCTGTCAATTGCCTTCCAATCAATGTTATGCAAGGTACGATGGCGCGATCAAACAATGATGTATTGAGAAGCATTTGTACTAAAAAGAGAAAGTTTGTTGTATCGAGCAGTCTTTTCCACCTCAAAGTATACCAATAGTTTTGGGTGAACTTATTTCATCACCTCATCACGTCTGATATCTGCTTCAATATTTTCACACGTGGAACATCCGCTTTGGCCAGCTCAGCTTCAGCTTTTCGTTGCCTGAGCGCGGTTTCAAGCGACATCGGCTCTCCCCGCTTCGGACACGAACCGGTCATCTGTCGCCCCGGCTGGACGATTGGACAGCTCCTGGCCAGTAAACGGTGGGTTTTTCGTTATTTCTGCCCGTCGGGACGACGATTATCAGTCATTCGTCTTTCCCGGCTGTGTCGGGATGCCGCAGCTGGACGCTGCGCGGCCGACGGCCGGCGCTGCCAGCCAACATTCCTCTGACAAATGTCGGGCACGGTCCGCGGAGGATTTATGAAGAAGGCAGCGAGGGGTCGCCGAATACCAGCTCGTGGTGTAAACGGGGGCGGAGGATTAAGGAAAAAGGCAGGGAGGGATCACCGAATACCAACTCCTGGTGTAGGCGGGGGTACCGGATTTAGGAAGAAGGCAGCGAGGGGTCGCCGAATACCAGCTCGTCGTGCATGCCAGGGCATGTAAGAGAACCGCCAGAAGGAGTGCGAGGTGTCCGACAACCATAGGGAGAAGCGCCCTAATTACGCGGTTAGGCGGTTCTTCATTATGCCGAACGCAAGGAAATGGTTCACAGACAGCACCGTGGACCAGCGGCAGCCAGCTGACCGCGAAGCGCCAATGCGCCAGCTGTTCTACGCCACATGGGCACCCAGGACTACCTCAGTTGAAATAGGACGGCTTTGTTTGAACTGTTGATTTGAATATGCTAATAAAATGTTTCTTTTAATTTGCACGCCTTAAGATATTCGTGTCTCCAACTTTGGTAAATGTAGCTCAGATTAGAAGAGCTTGCGCTACACGTCTTTCAAGATTATGAGCACCCAGAATGTGTCAGTCCCCCGGGAGTAAAGCTTAAATGTTATATGTGCATGATTAGGGGCTATGTTCTCAAAAAACCGCACATTGGCAAGCTTTCTACTTACGTACGGCTCATCCATAGACGTGCGCATGTGGGAGGGGAGGGGGGGGGGGAAGGCGCACCCTTTCCATCGAAAGGTTTACGCCAAAACGGACAGGGGGCTTCGGGCAGCTGTTCCTGCTGTAAGTCACGGTCGCCTAAGCCTTTGTATGGGTAGCAAGGCCCACAATATTTAATTCCGAATACTGCGGGGCTATCTGCGAGCTGAGTTTCGGGACGTTTTGGGAAGGTCACCTGTGCTACTCTCTATCCTTTACCCTCTACCCTGTGCTACCTGGAAGAAGGGCTACCCTCGCGTGTAGGCTGCCCAGGCCAGCAAAGACTGGCTGTGGGCTGACCTCAAACGAGATCCGCTCATTGATGTTTCAGGGCTCTGAAAATAATGGTAAAACAAATCCATTTGCCGGTGGAAAAGCCGGCAGGGAAATCCAGTGAAAACCGGCGGAAACCGGTATTTACCAGTGTAAAGTCGTCAGCTTCCGCGGGTTCACAAGGCGCCCACCCGAGCCCTCCATTCGTCGAGCAGAAAAGCTCGTCTTCGCGTGGGAGGGGGTGGGGGGGGGGGACGTAAAAAAGAATCGGGCGTACAGCTCACCATCGGAAAAGCCGCCTCACGGGATGACATGCGAGAGTGACAGGCGTGCATTTTAAAGATTTCCGCGGTCCCCCTATCGTATCCCTGCATCCCTTTTGCAGTGTATGCACAAAGGTGTCCCGCAAACAGCCCCACCACACGCCCACTATCTGCCCCTGCAAGTGAAGCTGCCATCTTTGGCAATGGTCATTCCAACATCGGCATCTTCCAGCAGTGGCTGGACCACTTTCAGCGTTTTCGTCCCGCTGGCCGCGTGCTTCTGATAATGGATGGCCACCGAAGATACGCGTCGGAGGAATTAGCTGACAAAGTCGGAGGACTTTATGCTGAGCCGCAATGCTTGGCCTCTAACACAACGTACGGGCGTTGTGTGCTGCGATAAAACGTTAGTGTCATGGAGGAAAAATGAAAGGCGATTGATCTGATCATTAGGGGCGCCGGTCATTAGGAGCATCAGCCCGTCATTAGGGGCTCTGGTTGTTGCGCTGTGGGAAAGCGCGTTCCGAAAAGTGCACGAATGTAGACCTTTTGGCAACTGTTTCTTTATTGCCGCACACATGCATTTTCAGTCTTCCTCTTCCAGGTTTAGAAGAACAGTGGATAGAACTACGTGCTGACGAACTTGCTGCCTTTGTAACTGAGCCGTTTAACGACAACTATCATGTGATTGTTCGGCGTGCGTAGTTAGAACACATTTCCATGATATCAATGCATGAGAGCCGCAACCGGGCGCACAAACATCTAATCTCAAGCGGGTGTACAACATACACATTTTATGAATCTTGCCATGTTGGAAAATTAACACGCCAGAAGCTAAGTGTGTCAGGACAGTCAAATTTTTCAGTTATTATTGAGGTGGCACATGAATTGATATGCCTCGACTGGTTTTGGCCATCTGAAACGTGCCTTCATGCAAACCAGAACCCGTGCGTCGTTTACCGCGCATCGCTCAAATAATAGAAAGCCAGGACTGGCCGTGAAATGTCAAGCGCGTCATGATGTGAAAATATTGCGACGTATGCCCACCATTTTTTCGATGGCATACTGCTACCGCCGATTTCTAATGAATCTCCCAGGTGCCGGAACTCGTGAGTTTCAGGGTTCTATACGCAGCTTTCATCAGCGACGCCTTGCGCCAACACTCCATCAAAGTGGCAAGTGGGCGTCGTGTGTTTTACGCAAACCTAATAAGACTTCGCCATATATTTCTCGTCCAGCCCTGGCGTATTCTTTTAGTATATCTGTTCTGGTAGCGTTATTGTGATAGCAGATCCATTTGTGCTGAAATGGACGGTGTCATTCGTCTTAACGTCCCCACGTAGTATAATGCTCGTAGTGGGCTGAGGGGGTACAAAAAAACACCATGCAGGAAAAAAACAAAGAGAGAGAGAGAGAGAGAAGAGGAGAAGAGAGAGAGGAGAGAGAGAGAGAGAGAGAGAGAGAGAGGAGAGAGAGAGAAGAGAGGAGAGAGAGAGAGAGAGGAGAGAGAGAAGAGATAAGAGAGAGAGAGAAGAGAGAGAAGAGAGATAAGAGAGCTAGAGAGATAGAGGAAGAAGAGAGAGAGAGCGCGCGGAAGAAGAGAGAGAGAGCGAGAGAGAATAGAGAGAGAGAGAGAGAGATAGATCAAGGCGTAGAGAGAGAGAAGAGAAGAATAGAGTATCTAAAATAGGAGAGAGCTGAGAAGAGAGGCGCGAGAGAGAGAGAGACAGGAGAGCGGGCGGGAGAGAGACAGCGGGCTAATAGCCGTGGAGAGAGAATAAGATAGCTGAAGAGGAGAGACGAGGAAGAGAGGACGCAGCGTCAGGCGAGCGGCGACTGGGTGAACTGCAACGATCGAGCATGACCAACGGGAGGACGTACGGATATCTCACACCCACACATGTACCTGTTAACCCTGAAGCCCCGCGCGGCCGCAGGATCAGTACGGCCAGAGCCAGGACGACCGGCCAGTTTGCGGAGCACAAACAGAAACCGTCCCGTCTTCTCAACATCGTATGCCAAGCACGCCCGGGGCCAGGTGTGCGGTGACACGAGGCCAACGCGGCATGGTGCTCCTGCTCCGGCTCCTGCTCCTGCTTGTGTCGCTATCCCTGCTCTGGCTCCTGCTCCAGCCTTGCTCCTGCCCCTGTTCCTGCGAAGATATGGAACACAACGCGTGGGGTGGACGGCTGCTTTAAAGGGCAGCAGGGAACGCGATGTGGGTAGTGATGATTTCTGACAATAATCTAGTCTTGGTCGTGCTTCATTTTCATTGCCTCCAGCCTGACTTGGATCACTGAACCTCCAGCTTCGCTTAGCATTACACTTAGGCTACTTTAAATGCCAGCTACATACCAGCACATCATGGAGTTTCGCACAGTTGGCGCATGACAAGTGACAGGCCGTAACGCCTCGCATTTCTAACCGGAAGACGTTCAAGGCCCGTTCGAAGCCGCCGGAATTTACAACGAACATCGAGCTGAGCATACGACAGCTGCGCACCCGGCGTTCCGGAAATGTCGACCGACTTTGTCTTGAATCTTGTCCTTGCGTTATTTCGTGTTTTTTTTTAACATTTTGAGTACGTTAAGTTAGCAATCTTCAGTATGCCGAGAGGTCTTGGTTAAACGATGCTGTAATGCTAAATAACAATTTTATTAAAGTCACTCAATAATTTGAGCTGCACGTATCCTCAAGAGTGACAAGGGGTCAGAAAGTTTGAGCAAAATATTCTTATATCGAGTTGCATTGAACAGTATTTAGTGCGCGAATATTCCTAGCTTCAATGCCACGTTTCATATATTCAATGGGCGAGATACCAGACGTGCGTGGATATTTGCGTGGATTATTTAACGCCTTGCTAACAAAAAGTGGAGTGCAATTCGAAGCGGATGGCACGGTTTTAACCACTCAGTCAGGTACAGTGAAATGACCACCGTACAAGGGCCTTTCATCCTGGACAACCTGTGATTTTCCGAACATTTCACAAAGAGCTGATCCTGCAGTCGTCTTCAGATGTGTGGGTTGTTCAAATTATGGTTGTCTGTGTAAAGTTGACACTTGTAAAAAGTCACCGGGCTTCAAAACGCTCGCTGTCACGGATTCGAAATTAGCTTTAAAAAGAAAATGCTGGGAAGTACAGGTTCAATATGACACTTGCATGAAGATTGGGGCTAAAGCTCACTTGTCCCAATTGCAACAGCTGCAAGCTATTCTTACGCGAAAATGATCGAAGGGTACGAAAAGACGAAAAGAAGCGTGAAGTGGCCGCGGCAAAGGCTAGCAAATGTAAAAAAACGCGTTCCATTTCCAATGTGTCTAACAGTTGCCCAAAATTCGATTAATCACAACTGACTGACACGACTGTTTTTTCTAATAAAATGGGCATTTTGAGCCCTCAGGTGTTAAGGCTTCGGACAGCCAGCGTTATCTTTGCTCTCATTCTGCCTTTTCTAACCAACTGTGCATTATTCAGACAATCGTTGGAGTAGAGCTTCTCGAAATTTTATGTTTTCTGTTCTCGTACCCTACCGAAGGATTGATACACCCTGTCACGGGGATAAATAAGGACATAGACACCTGGCGGGACGTAGAGATTAAGATAGAGCCGGATGATAATACAATACCGGGATTTACATTACGTGTCGGACTGCGCCAACCCCATTTCGACCTCCCTGTCCAGAAAAGAGCCAGACGCGAGCTCTGCAGGCCCACCGGTGCTGAGTGCGCTGAACGCTGACAGAGAGTGTCGCTCAGCTCGAGAACTGGCGACGTCTGTGCCAGTGAGTGGGGCGGCGCGAGACCTTCTCGGCAGCAGAACCTCCCTGCCCCGACCCCTCCATCAGGCGCGGCAGCCGTCGAGGGCCGGCGCGAGGTGGCGCAGACAGCGCCTTTATCGGGTCAGCTCGGCGCGCGTCAGACGAGCTTGAGAGCCGCCACATCCCGGCCGGGGCGCCGCCGGCAACGTGACACGTGACCTGGAGACTGCGCAGCGACCGCCCGCCGCCCAGATCGGGCCGATAGCCGGCCGAATGCAGCGGCGCTTTTCCCGATGGGCCGCCGGCGGGATCGCCATGCAGCCGGCTTGTGCGGCGCGGTGGTGGGCGCTGCAACAACTCGGCATGGATTGGTTTTCGCAGTCCAATCTGGTTCATCGGATCTTGAAGCCAATCTGCACACTAAGCGACGTTTTAGCGAATTTCTAAGCCGGGTCGGTCGACTCCGTCACAGGAAACCACTTCCCCGAGCGATGCATTACGATTCAGTCCCGCTTCACAAAAAGGCAAATGAGGTGTGTACAAAATGAGGAGTGAGCACTCAGTGCTTCTTGAACAAACTGTTGTCTGTTCCAACTGTCATAATCCATTTGCGCTGCGCGTTGTTTTATTCCAATTCCAATCCTGACCCGCGATACTTGCAGCTGCCCCGAACTGGACCGATCCAATCCATGAATTGCTTACACAATCCGCGACGACGTCTAGCGGTCATCAGCCGGAATCCCATTTAGAACTTACCTCCAGAGTGTGCCGCTTAAGTCTACGTGGGTGCGACCTTCAGCCGGCATTTGCGTCGGCCTATTGCGGCCGGGCGGAGATGTCAGGCGGAGCAATGGGGGCTCGCCGCCGAAACAACCTCGTCCATTCTTCACGACAGGGACGTAGGAAGCCGCCGGCGGCGGCGGCGGCGACGGAGGTGGCGGGGGTTAAAGGTAAAGGTGACAAGGGCCATTTAGATGGATGCAGATTGATAACCCGAGTTCGTCAGAGTCTGTTGGTGTAAGTATTATTCTGTCAAAAACGAACGACGCCACTCAGCAGTTTGTGCATGCTCCGCTTCCAACGAAGCACAAGCACATTTGGGATGACAAGGATGCCAGATTTTTCAAATTACTCGATATGTCAAATAAATAAATAAACTCACAACACACGAGTTCTTGTCACTCCACTAGGTGCGTCATGTGGCTACGTGATTTTATGCTGCAAACGAGTGACTTTTGGCTTAACTACATGCAATTTATTTTGATTTCGGCACCAGTTGCCTTGATTATTGGCCTATGAACGAAAAATCATACCGCCCATTATGGGTCTGATGTTAAAACCACTCAGAACACGTCAGTGGCAGACCATCTATGGTCGAACGCATCGGAATGCAGCAAGACCATACATCATGCCATTACAGGCCCCTTGCCGATGTGCCTTAGCTGGGCGATGGATATTGCGCAGTTTGACATCAATCGGCATTGTCACGAGCTCCTTCGTCGCTAACAGCCCTTCGTCCACGAATGTCTCTTGGTTTGGCTATTACGGGCCGTGCGTCATAATATGGCAGCAATGATCAGCGGCGCAGCGGTTCCAGTTGACTGGCGCAGCGGGCTGCTGCCAAATGCCCATTTGCGGCACACAAACCATCGATGATCGATGACACCGGATCACAGGCGTATGAATGGGACTTATCCAGGAGGTGTGGCACTAGAACGTGCAGACGGTCCACCGCGTGTATTTCCGTGGTCCGACATGACAGGTGATGATTCCATTTTGGGTCATAATACAAATGTTTGTACCTTTTCAGAGTGCTCAGACGTGACGCGCACACAGCGGTGCGCAGGCACAGCGGTGCATCCACGTGAAGTGTTGCCGGCCTATTCCTTCGTTGGAAAGACAGTGCTGCACCACACAGGTGCAGTGTGGTGCAGTACGCACTGCACCCTCAGACGTGACCGTGCCGCAGTGACTCCGCGAACGTTCGCTGAATCGACAGCGGGAAATGCCTTGAAATACCGGCAGTATCCCAGAATTGCCGTCCCTAGGTGTAGAACAATACCCCATGAAAGATACTTTTACTCCTTTTCGCTATCTTTATGTGAGTCTTTCACTCTAACTTGGCATTGTTTACTATACGTAGTAAGCCCATGTTCCCCTTCCACATATGTTGCTATGGTATCATCCAAGTTCTATCTCACTTGAAGTCACCAAGCATAAACAGGCTCCACAGAACCTGGACTCCTAAGGTTATGTCCTGCCTCACCTACATCCGAATGGTGGGCAAATCATCATCGCTCTTGAATCACCAAATCAGCATCAAGACCGGAATCTCTGTAGCCTTCTTGTCCATGGCTCGAAGCTAGGTCTGAACAGAAAAAGTGGATCATAATGGAAAATAAAATTTTGAGGTATCTGTTAATCCTGCGCCCGGGGGAGGCGGGAAGTTGACTTCCCCTCACGGCCTTTCGAGCACAGGTAAAAAGATGAACGTCCGCAGCGGCACAAAATTTGTAGCACCTATTCATCTATGAACTTTGCATCCTTTGTGCAACTTTAAAGTTTTTATCCACTTAGAGCAGTGACCAACGTCAGATCAAAAAGGTCAACCTTCTAAAAACTTTGACAACACATATCTTTTTGTGGGTCATAGGGCAGGGTCAGTGACATGAAGTCACATAAACTTTTGCTATTCTTTGTAAATAATGCAAATTTGCACGCATGTTCGTTTAGTTTTGGTGTTTGCATGCAATGTAAATAGTGCTAATTCACTTGCAAAACCATTTTATGACCACAGATCATGTGGCCTTGGCCCAGGTCATTGCCTGCCTCTATGGATACCTTCTGCAAAACACATGCTTAGCTGGAAATAGGCAGTTTTATCAGGTAATTTTGGACGCAGAATTCAAATACCCAACTGAAAACTTGCTCTCTGTATCAGTCTAATGCATACTGAGGTCACAATAGATGGCATGAAGACATGCAAGATCATATGACGTCAAAAAAGATCAATGACCTATGTTGGCAGTATTGGGAAGGCTAGATGAACGAGTGCGACGCGTTCAACTACTCCGTTGTCATGTTTGTAAAGCTGATGATGTATAATTTCATGCACCAACGCGCCTGTCCTCAGCTTATTACAATTACGTTGCGAGGCGTCGAAGGAGCTAGGCATAATGAAGACAACAGCTGTGCAATCTTGAGTACCTGAAGATTTACAATACACCATTTCTGACCACGAAAGAGCATTGTACTGGTCAGATAGACCCGGATAGCAGTCCAGTTTTTTCATTCGGATGGTTCATGAGTTTTACCTAATTTGACCTTTCATGACCTCTAGGTCAACCCAAAATGATACTCTACTGTCTGGGATGCTTTTGTCCCACAGCTGCACTTGATAAAATTAACTTAGTCAGAAGCACACTGTGAAAAAATATCGTTCATGTAGGTTTCTGGTAGACCAATTATGAACGGTGACGTAATTTGACCTACCGCTTGTGAGTGGACAGAAATTGTTGGAATGCCCCTCCCCCCCCCCCCCCCCCCCCAGTCTTAATGCTTATTACCGCATCTTGAATATCCGCGCTGGAATGTCAACATATATTTTAAGTGTACCTATCAGAGCGACTGTTTTCGACCTATCATAACATTTGGCGACTCCACATTTAACCTAACATCACAAATTTTGTGAGCATTCTTCATGATTTGACGAGACCTCCACTGCGGTATCTTTGGATTTTTCATACGACGTCTGGAAGTTGGACGTCACAGGAGGAAGTTAATTCCCCCCCCCCCCCCCCCGACCGGGCGCGGTTGTCTCAGACCCGCGGCTGCGTGCAGCTTAATAACAAATGTGAGCAGAGGCGGAGTAATACAAGCGTCAAGATATACCTAGCGGAGCAGGGAATCCAAAGTCGTCTGATGCTATGCCTCATATATGTACATATCGACCCCCAATCGTGGTGGAAGATTGGCCAAGATCAGTATTGGTAAGACGAGGAGAAGTAAGGCATCTTCTCTAGATTTACCATTAGCAAAGGCATCTAACAAGCTGCCATTCGATCCGCGTACCGCACGGCCTAACACTGGTCTCCCGCCCATGTATGCCCTGCCTTCAATGCAGAGAGCTCCAGTCGCTCGCATTCATTCGCATTCTCCTCGTTTCAGCGTGTCGAAGTCAACAACTCAGCAGACCGTGGGCATGCGCGGCCGATGGTCAAATGTCAGGCATCAAGGTGTACAGAAAAAGGACTGCCCAAAAAGTGCATCACGGAGCACCCTGGCAACGCCGGACTGAATGGGTCGGAAATGATGAACGTAGCGACCAATGGGCATGGTATGACGTCTTAACCCGGACGCATGCGCCCCACCGGATGTGTCCGACAGCTAGTAAAACAGAGTGGCAGCCTCGGTGGTGATGACATTTTTGTTTTATGGGCGCGGCAACTGCAACGATCATTCTGCGCCCACTACCTGGCCAGGCAATCTTCATTTCAACGACGCGTGCGTACAGAGTGCCCGGCCGTCCAGGTCGCCAAGCTTGAATTTGGCGTACCAAAGTTGGAGTCACACACAGCCACGGGGCGTTAAAGAGGTGAGAACATCATCTTAAAACTTATATGCTCCGTGACCTCAAACGATCCTCGTGTCAAAGATCGGTTCCCCCTCATAAAGGAGCGTAGAGACAACCTCCACCGCGTGTGCGGGTCGAAGTAACGATGACGCTCAGCTCCCCGGTGGGGACACTGCACGAGGACATGAGCAACTGACAGTGGGTGATCGTACCTAGGACACGATAACGCTTAACCTCCGGCCAGAGGAAAACGGTGCGTACCGAAGGTGCACAGAATGATCGCCGTTGGCACACACATACGCGGACGTGAAAACTAGGCTCAGACAAGCCCTCTCCAAGTTCAGGTCCGATCAAAGTTTGCTTCTGTTCGAGTGCTGACGCTCCGGTGCTAACATCTCGGGAAACCCTTGTTATCCCTCGTGATTACATAATTTGTTCTCAGATTTCCACACGCCATTTTGTTAACGCCTAGGCACGTGTACAACTTCGCTGTGAAGTCATGGCACTTCAAACAAAAACTACAGGTGGCCTATCCTTGTGGCCACCAGTTGCTGAGCAATCTACATCACGGGCCTGACAACGAAGTCACCAGTCAAGCTGACCGTGACGTCACGCTACCCACCACGGCCCGGCCCCCCGTCTAGCCGGTAACCGCCCGCCGTCCGGTGTCTCCGCAGCCGCTCACCTGCGCGTCGCTCGTCGCTGGCGTCGCACGCGCCTCCGGATTCGAGCCGAGGGGTAGCGCACCGTCGCCCGTGACGACCGCCAACCGACTGAGCACGCCGTGCTCCGCCTCCACCGTCGTCGGGTCATCACGGACCGTCTCGTGCACCGGCCACCGCGCCGGCAGAGCGAGGCTGCAGCGTGCACTGAGCACCCTGAAGGCCCCGAGGGTCCCGAATACCGGACCTGGACGCTATTGGGGGGCCGTCTCGTAGGAAAAATGTAAATTTTCGCAAAAACTCTGCGGATGTAGGCCTCAGGACCAAGCTATGATGCCCCTAAAAGGTGGCAGGTTTGAGGGCTGCAATGACCAGCATGACACCACAACCTTTATTGGGCGGGATGGCACGCACTCATCTAGAGGAGATAGTTACCCGTAGAACAGCAAAATCGCCCAGTACAGCCAACAGTCCCTGGTGGAGCCGGGTATAAAACTCTTAACTCGGGGAAGGACCCCCCCTCCCCCGTCTGACCCTCGTCTTAGCTACGTCCCTGTCCACTGTCAACCTGTTTTCAAGTAACAATGTTTTTAAATGGGCGCGGGAGGGCCGCATCGGAGAAGCTTTGCGAGTGCTAAGCGCTCATCAAATACAGACTTTCTGGTGACTTGACCGGACACTTGAAATGAGATTTCAAAGGTGTGTTGCTCATTCAGTTTGTGTTTTACAACCATCTAAGAAGTGGTCGTTATTGACTCTCATGTCTGTTGTCACCTCGTTCGTACTAAAAAGAAGTGTTCAAAATTTATACCGGGATTTTGAACTGAAACGGTAATTTTGCAGTGCATGCGGGGCAGTTCACAGCTCTGCCGTTCTTAAGATCTAAGCCCATCTAGATTCTGAGCTAAAACCCGCAATGATGAGCTAAAGATTTCGGGGGGACTATCTCAAGATTGTCCAGGCATCTATCACGCCATGAAAACGTTCAAATTCCGTCACTTCATTGGCGGTGCGCTGCTCAAGGCGGAGAAAATTTGGCTGTCGAGCCGTTCATATCTGGCGTTCGTGAGCACGATTTCCAGATGTAACGGCCATGAACTGGCTCTGAATCACTGCTACACAAGGTGAGGTGACAAAATGAAACAATGACGTATTGAGGAGAATATTTTCTCAACAGAACTATTATGTTGTCTAGAGCAGCCTTCTCACTGAAAAGTATACCAATAGTTACTGGTAAGCTTATTTCATCAGATCTGTTGTTGGCTTCAACATCTTGAAGTGTGGGACATTTCCTTTGAGTACAAGGCCAAATGTGAACTTTTATAGAAAAGTGAGATCTCATATCAGTACTGATATTTTTACTTCATCCACGAAAAACTACCACGCGACGCAGCAGCACAAAATCTACCGACACGGAAAATCTCAGAGAAATCCATGAAGACGTCACAATTCAACTGAATAGCGATGCTCAATTTCTACTGTATTAACGGTCATGAACGCCCTTTGTTTTGTTTCATTTTGTCGGCCCATATACCTCTGAGTTATGCAGATTTTATAGTGTGCAAGCTTAGGAGCAGGGGCTGAGGCGAGGCTCGTACCCCGCTCACCTACCGCGTAAGTTTCTCATTAAGCGTGTGATGACGCATGTAAAAAACTACCTTGACGACCGGTCCGACGCCCCAACATCTTCTGACGTTCCCAACACGCCCCAGACGACACGCCAGCCTCACTGGACGACCCTCTGGTACGCCACCGCCGGTCACCAACCACGCCACGCCTCGATGCGCCAAGCAGCACGAAGCTTCCTTGCCTATTCACCTGTATAGATCCGTTGACGCGGTAGAGGGACGTTTGGTGTGATGACGCCTGCGGTCCATCTATTTGTTGATCTGACCATCACTTTCTTTGTGATCCTTAATCATCAAACATGCAGCCGGATTGGTGTATCAGAGCTTGGTGCACAAACGAAGATATCAGACAGACAGAAACCCCTTTCAGCTTGACCCTTGCAAACATCCTCCGGCTATGCCAGTCTGTCTAAGTTGAGCGAGAGCATCTTCTGACGTCATTTATTCGCTGATGTGCGTGACGATGATGATTGTCGATTCAGAACGCAGGTGCCCCTAATAGATGGCCACGTAGCGTCCACAATGTTAGGCGGAATCCCTTATCTTGTCGTCGGTGGCAGGATGGCGGGACGCATCATATGAATACCCATCCAGAGAGACGTGCTCACTTAGAGAGACATCCAGAGAGGCGTGCCCATTTACGGCGACGGGACTGTGGGACGTATTTGTGACGTTTCATTGGCCAATCAGTCGGCCAGATACCGAGTCTATTGTTCACGCGGAGAAGTTGTTACGGTTCACGCATCACAAACTTGTGGAGTCAGATTGAGATGACCCAGCGACCTCGCACTTTGCTCCACCTCCTGAAGAAGGTCCCATGCGACCCAGTGGGCCCAATGGGGCCCAATGGTGCACCATTGGGTCTGGCTAATCTGTTCATCAGTCATCTCATACGTGTGAGGCAGTTGTGTTGAACGGTGACAAGAAAGTGTCAAAGAGACAGGATGTTAAAAATTTCTAGGGCAAAAAATGGAAGGACCGACAAGAAGGAGCTCCTGGGGCCTTTTCGCGCTAGCAGGGATGTAATCCGATACCAAATCTAAACCAAGCAAAAGCTAGGACAGACAGGAGCGAAAGACATCGCCGGTCTTAACGCAAACGTGTCTTGAGTAACATTTATCTGCTATTTTCATAGAGCCGATGTTATTGATATGGGTCTTGCTCCTATTCTTCCTCGTTTGTGTGTATTCTAGATTTTGTGTCGCATTTGGATCGTCTCAATAATACCAGGGTGAAAGGGCTATCATCCTCTAAAAATCTCGCATGGATACGACATAATCACCAACTTACCATTTGCTCTGTGCAAATGCATACAAGGTAGCAGCAATTGTGTCAAATGTGCGTGGTGTTGAATTTCATTATCTGGCCGTGAGTTTCATTGCTTAAAATACTGCTCGCACTTTTTGTTTCCTCAACCTTCCATCAGAACACATATTTCGTCCATAAGGAATAGGACATTGTTATCAAGTATCAATATTTGCAGAAGTGTATTCCTATCTTGATAGTGACGATTTCAACGTGAGTGGGCTGGAGCGTAGTTTTCTATGCAGTTTGGGGAGGCTTTAGCCTCCTCAACTTGGGCTCGAGCCATCCCCCAACTTTAGGAAGAAAGTGGAGCAAATCTGGGGAGAAACCTGTTTGTTGTCATATTTTGGGGCAGGTTGCGTCATTTTTCACTATTTAGTCCCCCTCCCCGCCCCCCACTAAATTAATTTTGTGAAGCTATGCCCCTGTGAGAAGTATGCTCACGTAAATACCAGATCAATTCAATATATTTATTCGGCACCTGGACAAAATACCATATATTGAAAGCGCGTCTCAGAAAGTGGGGTGCCGGAACCCATTTGAAGTAAATTATTTACATGCTTCGCCGTTGGATTAATGTCCAGCATTCTCGGCAAGGAGGAATGTCATGGTGCTCACAAACTGCTTCCTACGCCTGTAGGAAGGGGTCTGGAGCCCTCACAGGCTCCAGACCCATTCCAAAGTCAAGCTACTTTAAAAATGCGAAGAGAAAAAAGTCGATCGGGTCCGATGTATTCCACGAGCACCCGGCCGAAGCATTCCAGCGAGATGCAATCCCACGCCTACAATTGTACATTAACTATCCAAAATCACACAGTGTGCTTGTGCCAGACGATCGGCAACCAAACGGTTCATCGCCCACACGCCGCCACCAAAGTGAACACCCCTCCCGTGCCCCGCGACATCCCCGGACAAGGCATCTGCTGGGAGGGCCTGTGCATGTCCCGAGGTGCCCCGCACCACGCCCTCCCGCCGCCTAGGCGATGCGGTACAGCCGGCAGCTTTTGAAGCCCTTGTACAGCCTGTTCACGCGCCAGAGCCCAACCACCGCCCAGATCTGGTCTGTCGGCGTGTCCACGTGCCAGTTGTCGTTGTCGCCAGAGGGCCCGCTGCCGGAGCTGGACGGGTCTTGAGTGCTGCATTCGTCATAGTTGACGCGCCAGTTGCTCAGCAGCAGGTTACACTTCATCAGGTCGACGGAGCTGTGGTCGTAGTCGCTGGTATCGCTGAGCGCCGTCACCACCTGGTGCTGCGGACACTGGTGCTCGCTGGGGTGCCAACGGAGCGCCACGTCCACCACGGTGGCGACCTGCTGCGACACGCGGAACTCCTCGCCGTAGCTGGGGGCACGGGGCGGCGTCAGTGTGGGCCTCTCACGGCCAGGAGCACGCTGCCGCATCAGTGCCGGCCTCCCGCGGCCAGGGACACGGGGCGGCGTCAGTGTGGGCCTCCCGCGGCTGGGGGCACGCGGCGGCGTCAGTGTGGGCCTCCCGCGGCTGGGGGCACGCGGCGGCTTCAGTGCCGGCCCCCCGCGGCCAGGGACACGGGGCGGCGTCAGTGTGGGCCTCCCGCGGCTGGGGGCACGCGGCGGCTTCAGTGCCGGCCTCCCGCGGCTGGGGACACGGGGCGGCTTCAGTGCCGGCCTCCCGCGGCTGGGGACACGGGGCGGCGTCAGTGCCGGCCTCTCGCGGCTGGGGACACGGGGCGGCTTCAGTGCCGACCTCCCGCGGCTGGGGGCACGCGGCGGCTTCAGTGCCGGCCTCCCGCGGCTGGGGACACGGGGCGGCGTCAGTGCCGGCCTCTCGCCGCTGGGGACACGGGGCGGCTTCAGTGCCGACCTCCCGCGGCTGGGGGCACGCGGCGGCTTCAGTGCCGGCCTCCCGCGGCTGGGGGGCACGGGACGGCGTTTCTGTGGGCTTCACCGCCGCCCAGGTAAGCGGGAGGAGTATGTTCGTCAGACAGGGCTGGACAGCGGTGGAACATTTAGGCGGGCTCGTGACGTCAGCAGTATTTGCTACTGAGCTTGTCATGAGCAGCAATTCGTGCAAAAGCCCAAAACAGTGAACGGAGATATCTTCAATCATATTTGAGTAGTTACCACCTGTAGTGGAGCAGAAGATTTGGTGCGTCACCAGAATGGAAATTCTGAGTAGAGGCGCACATAAAAGGTCGACTGGGGGCTCTGGGTAGTAGGGCACATCATGGGTCGAGTGGGATTTCTGAGTAGAAGGGCACATAAAATGTCGAGAGACAACTTCTTGTGGTAGTCGCTGGCTGTCCGCCGGACCACACGGACCTGGGTCTGCCGCATGACGTCAGCAAAACACACCCGTCTCAGACCGTTGAGCACGGCGGCATGGCCCGAGCCTCGGACTGCCCACGCCGTCACGGGGCCACCGTGACGCGCAGAACCCCGCCCCCCGACCAACCGACCTGTAGCAGCGGATGCGGTCCATGTCGTCAAACGTTGCAGCGTCGTTGTACAGGCCGGTGAGCACGTAGCGACTACATTCGCGCTCGGCGGCGTTCGTCGGCCGGTTGCAGTCGGCCCCCCATCGGCGATAGGGGTCCTCTATCGACAGCGTCGGCGGGAAGTCGTTCGGGTAGGACTCCGTGTTCATGCCGTAGTAGGAGTGCCGCGAGGAGCGCACTTCGTCCTGCCCCGCGTAGCCGCCGTAGTAGAAGTCCCAGCCGCCGCGCGCCTGCCACGTGTGCGTGTAGCAGCCCGGGTAGGCGTTAGTCACTTGGCAGTCGTGCAAGCCGTTGCCGTCCGGCGCGCGGTTGAAGTTGAAGCCTCGGTAATTGTGGTAGAGCGTGCGCGCCGCGCACTCGCCCACCATCGCGACCTTCAGGTTCTCCGCCACGGAGCCGGACGCCGCCGAGTCGGCCGGGCCAAATCGCACGAAGCCGCGAGCGCGGATCGTTTGGACAGCGCACCAGCACGGCCAGGCCGGGGAGAGCCAGCAGGCAGAGCGCGCCGCCCGGCAACGCCATGATGCCACGAGGTGAGGCGCCGGTGGAGCGTTCGGACGAGGCGTCAGCGGCACAGCCAGGCGAGGCGCCGGCTGTACGGCGGGGTCCTCGTGGCCGGTTCTTGTCGCTCGTTTGTTTTGGTTGTCGCCATGCCGATCGCGGCGAATGTTTTCACGTAGCCTTGCCGATGCAGATACAGTCTGGAGTTTCCCACGGCTATCAAACTGTAACATGGGACTGTGGATGAATGTTTGGGAGCCCGGTGTTCATATGTACGCAGCAGTCAGTCATGGTCGAGCACCCGTGTGATGACGAGTTCCATATTGAAAGCGCATACGTTTCACGTGAAAGATAAACCCTGAAAAGTCTATTTCAATCAACAAGAGATTGTTGAGGCATTTTCTAAGGTTCGTCTCGGTGATGCTAAGACTGGGCATGTGCCCCATTTGGGCTAAAAGGCTAGACTTGATACCACCCTACTTGGGCCAGGAGGCTAGGCTTAATTTATATCACCCGACTTGGGCCAGGAGGCTAGACTTGATACCATCCGGTCCGTGCGGAGAATCTAGCTACCTCAGTGTAGGCATGCTTCGACACCTGCGTGTTGCCCGGAGAGTCCCTGGTTCGAGCATTTCAGGGCATTTGGCCATCCGATGGCCGGAGTTATTCCACTGGTCCCGAGGGCCTCGCATCGCGCAAGCTGCTGCGGAATCTTAATTTTCGAATAGCCAAGCGGGGTGAGGGACTGACATGCCAACACAGAGCTCTTCGGACGCTGGAGAAAAGAAAAAAAACTTTGACATTGATCGAGCCATGGTATTATTTTTGAGAACCTCGCATGCACCTTACGCGATGCCGTGCCAGTAATTAACAGTAATGCTCCACGATGACACCTCTGCGTGTCTATCCTCTACCCACGGTCGCACGGGCACCCAGTTGTCATGGTGAGTTCTCCGACGCGGAAGAGCGCGCTCGGCGGGCGCCGCCCGGGCAGCGCTGGCGAGCGGGGCGGGTCAGACCCGCCGCCTCTCCCGGGACCGGCGGCTTCCGTGATGGAGAGGCACGACGACTGGTTGGTGCGTGTGGCGAGATACCAGTGACCCTCTGTCTTTCTGGATCTTCGGCGCAGTACCTCTCCCCGTCCCTCGGAGCACTCACACGTCATATAAGGGTACATGATATGGGACGTGGAAAAGGATAACACGATCCATGCATCACAGATAATACGAGCCATGGCACGGAGATGAGAGAGAGAGAGAGAGAGGAGAAAGAGAGAGAAGGAGAGAGAAGAGAGAGAGAGAGAGAGAGAGAGAGCGAGAGAGAGAGAGAGAGAGAGAGAGAGAGAGGAGAGAGAGAGATGAGAGATAGAGAGAGAGAGAGAGAGAGAGAGAGAGCAGAGAGAGGATTCGTCTCCGAATGAGCGGCCGCGATTATAGATCGGCCTAGATTCGAGGTTGGAGGAGATTTGAGAGAGAGGAGAGATAGAGAGACGGGAGGAGAGAGTAGACGAGAGGGAAGGGGAGAGAGAGAGAGAGAGAGAGCCGAGAGAGAGTGGAGAGAGAGCGAGAGACGAGAGAGAGAAGAAGAATGGCACTCCGAATACCTTTTTTAATACCTATATTCAGTTTTTCCAACACTAAAACCATGAGTTAACGTGGAAACTGAAAGGACCATTCAATACAATGATTGGTGCAGATTAAACGCCGTTATCAACCATTGATATGTACTATGAAAAGTACTCTTCTAGGCGGTGCGCAGAGTAGGAAGTACCCCAGCCTTGTTCAACACATTAACTTATGTCAAACAAACCACGAGGCACCCGCTGCCTCTCCCGCCTACGTCAAACGAAACAAATCCGACCACTTCTTAAGCCTGGACACCTGCAAGACGTCAAAGCACGCAGTGTTGGGTCGCGGGTTGCGGAGGCGGCCAGTTACTGAGTGGGTAAAACGTCTCTAGGAACAAGATATAAATCAAAACTGAATGACTCCCTCTACTCCCCCAAATGTGATTGCTGCCTTGCGGTACCATGTGTCTGCGTGCGCTTGAACCAGCTACACACAATAAACACGTTCTACACAGCGAAACAAGTATGAGATAAATATATTTAATTCGGCATTTCAGAACTACGCACAGCATACTTTACCCACTACTGTGGTGCATAATCACACATACACAACAAAATCAGGCTCTTGTGAAAAGTGCAACGACCAACGTGTCCTGCGTCTAAAACAATCACTAGGCTATGACGCGGCCCCTCACACGCGTCCCTACTCCAACAAATTCATCGAGAGCCGCTCGCGTCGTCACGCGGCGACATTTTACAGCCTTGGCCAACCAACGTCCGCCTCACACCAGCATCTCTCGCAGCGCTCAAATTGCCACTCGCCCACACGACCGGTACACACCTATCACGAGCCCGGCAGTTGGCATGCGTCACCCCCGCTGTCTTCTCAGCCACATTTCCCCAGTTCCGAGGCCGGGAAGTGCCGCCCATCCGCTGAGGTGCAATTTTTTTCTGTCGTACCAGTTTTGTTTCTGTTGTATCGGGCTGTTTTCTTTCTATCATTAGCTTATTGCGCCTTTTGGCCGAAGACATGACTTCCATGCAACTGAGAAGGTGCGTCGAACCAACAAGACACGCAAAGGCTATGCAACAACTGACTCCGCCAACACCGTGTCTTCCATTCCCACTCGCAACAATCTTTGGCAGAATAAGTGGACGACCATGACATACGATCAGAGGAGACACGCCGCGTCAGCACGTGACGCCGCACGCCATTGGCTGAGCCTCGCCAGTCGTCACCGCCCAAACACGGCGCACGGGCCGCGGCCGGGCACAGCATGTGAGCCCACACCCATCACTGCGCTCACGACCAGCACGCTCCAACGACATGTACCACAAGACAGCGTTGTAATATTAAAGCGCGGTGGCTAGGTTCCACCCCCAACCCCATACACAAGCGTGGACCATGTTTACAAGCGAGGCCAACTAAGGACACAGATGGGGACGACCCAAAACGCTGCAGACTTTGGCGCGGAAAGGCATAGCTACTGGTGCGAGCAAGCTGAGGGGCAATCACATGAAAATAGCGGCTTACTGCCGTCATGACGCGTTCTCAATTAGCCACTACATTTCATGTGGGTTTGTGACGGCTCGTCGCCTGACTGCGGCGGAAAACTGCCGCCACAAACAGCGGTGGGCGCTGGCAAGTGGCCCCTAAACGTGGCGTATGGCCAAACAGCAGCCGCTGAACGAGGCCTTTGTGACATTAAATGACAACTGTTTGTCCAGATTTTAGAGTAACCACTTTAGAAGCGATATCCTCACCGCGACCAATGTTATGACAGCATAGCTTCTACTAGCAGAAACTCAGGCCAAACAAAAAGCACAAATAATCGCAAAGTACTGTCAGAAACGCACATCGCTACATAGAGAAATAAATGACAAATGAAAGAATGACGAACATTGCTGACTAGCAGTCTTATGCTGGAAAAGACAACCCGTGAAACTCATCCAAAACCGCAGTCGGCTGGCGCGACGAAGCCACCGACGACATGGACAACCGACCAAACCTAAACATGCGCAAGGAAAAAGGAACCAAACATCGACTAAACAAACAAACCAAGCACGAGAAAATACATGATCAACACAATCCTAACGATATTTGCTGACTAGCAGTACTATACTGGAAAAGGCCACCTACGCAATTTATCCTAAGCCGTACTGAGCTAGCGCAACGACGCCACTCGCGACGTAGATCAACCGACTAAATCCAAGCAAACCATCGAGCGAGAACGGATCATTGGGCGGAAGCAACCAAACGAGGCATAGCAAAAGACACAAGGCGGCCCACACACCCAGCGGACGGAGCGACACCCCCAGCACGCTCTCGGGCACCGCCCAAGCGTCCCCGGAGCTGCTGCCCTTCCCGCGGCCGGCATCACCAGCGCCGCCCGTGGCCGTGCCGCGCACCACATCTGGGGCCGGCGCGGGGCGACGCTGAGGCGTCACGATACCGCGGAGAGCGGCTGCTGCCGCAGCACCGGAGCTCTGTAGCCAGGACGTCAGACGAACCGAACGAGTCGTGCAGCCGGGACGTCGGACGAGCCGAGATCTGACACCAGCTCGCACAGCCTCCGAGGCGGGCATGGCCGTGGTGCGAAGACATGTCCTCCCCCCCCCCCCCCCCACCCCACCGGGCCGCACGCTAGTGATGGTCGGTACATGAAACGAGCACGCTGCGCCACGAAACGAGGGCGCGCAATGTCACAGGGACGCACACGAACCGCGATCACAGCACACAACGTGTCAAAAACTACGACAAAGCTGAAGCAATGAAGAGAGCATTACAAATGTGCTTGAAATGTAACAATGCACAGCACGGCTGCAGGTGACTTCTACATCCACGCTGTACGCACAGCGAACTTTGTTGAAATGCAGAAGGCGGTATTCGTCGATATCGCAGAAACCCACGGCGATACAGCAGACCACGCATATCCCTGCCGGACGTATCGCCCCATCCATCCGACGACTCTTCGTGTCGGAGACCACACGCAGTGACCTCAGAGTGGTACCTCGCGGTCAGCCGCACCCAGCCGCGTACACACTGGCTGAAACTGGCCTCGGCGGGACCTGACCAGGCTCGCGGTAACCGCAGGCGGGCGGCGCAACCATGCTGCCATCTATCCGGCCGGCGGACAGGCGCGGCTGCGCGCGGCGGTCACCAGACGTCGCCTCCGTTCTCACGACTCCTCGAGCTGCTCGGAGAAGTAGCAGGGCGAGCGCAGGTACTGCTTGAGAGGCTCGGGCAGTGGCAGCTGATCGATGTGGTCCCTCGGAATGTGCTTCAGGATGACGAACCTGTCAACACCGCGACAGTGACAGACTGGATCAGACAGCTGGCGCACCAGCACACACGCCGTCACGGCCGCAGCGGCCACGCCATTGAAACTCACCTCACATTTGACATTTCTGCCCTTATTGAACGGGTGGTCCCTGGCCTTTGGTCTCATGAAAACCATCACGGACAGAGCCAATATTTAGCACGCCGCAATGCATGAAGCCATCCTACTCTGCGGTCCCCAGGCAAACGACCAGACCAAGGCAGACTGTGCCATCTGGTGCCATCCAAGAGGATGCTGGTCGGAATCACCTTCGCCGCGGTGAGAACGGCCCAACCGTAGCCGGCAACCGTCCCTCTCCTCACCTGCAGAGGTGCTTCAGGCTCTGGATGTGCTTGAAGCGCGAGACGGGGTGCAGCAGCTGGACGCGCATGGGCCCCTGCGCCGGCCGGCGGTGCAGGAAGAAGAGGTAGCGCCCGCTGCGCGAGTACTCCACTGCGTTCTCGATGAAGTCGACGATCGTGTTGCTGCGGAACTTGTGCATGCCGCCGAAGCTGAAGTTGCCTGTCGGGGGAAGGCAGATGGCCGACGGTCAGAGGCCGTCACGTGACCACGCTCCCGGCCAGCCGGCCCACACGCCGCATCTCCCGCCGCAGTGCAGGCAGTGTGTGACAGTATCACAGAAGGCGTGACACAACCATTTCAAAGAATAGGATGCCACACAGCGCCCCAGCCCCATCGTATTGTGGCCTGAGCAGCCTCTATAGTATACTGCCCAAGTGGAATAGGCTTTCACCATATTGCTTCGATACAACCATAACCATGCTTGAATGATCGATGATTAAAGGGACGTGACGCACTATCATGTTTTGACACTTAGTCCTCACAAGCGTAACAGTTAACGCATCTATAGCTTTCACTCGGAGACAGCCACTCGGTCCCAGCGGCACTAACGGCTACCGAAATATGGTGGCGCTGCGCCGGTCCAGGCCGCTCCACACATACACTACGAAGGACGCTCTGGACCGAACTCAGGCTCGCTTTGCCAGGAATCGAACTAAGGTTTCAGTCTCCGTCGAACCTCAGTTCATCTGTGATCTGCGCCTTCCAGCTGGTGTCCCCTTTACACCCCTCCGCATGGCTAGGCGTAAAGTCTATCATATCATTGTTGAAAAGTAAGTTGTTCAGTGCATTAGCGAGGAACATTAGTCACATAGATAAGACAGTATCATGAGCCTTATTCCTCGTAAAAGCCAGAACAGAGATATGGTTAGGTTGATATTTCGGCAACGTCCCTTTCTCAAAACAGTAGCAGAAGTGAATTCAAAAATGTCATGCCAAAATACATTTTTGAATTCACTTCTACTATTGTTCCGAAAAAGGTATGTTGCCGAGCTATCAACCCAACTATATCTCTACTCTCCTGGTTTTTCCGCGGGACAATGCTAATACTACTGTCTTATCATCATTGTGAAGCACTGACTAGAATGTGAGTGGGGCTAGGAATCGAACAAGCATCGTCGCGGCATGTTAACTTAGAACCCACGCTGAGACACACTGCCGTACCAATGATGAACGACACATTTCAGACAAAATGCCCGGGATCAACCTTGCTGACTTTCTCTGAAGACATCTCTAAAACAACCTCGCTGCCGAGCTCAAGCTTTGACGAGTCCCTATCCCACAAGCCGCTGGCAGCGCAGCCCCATCCCCGCAGTCTTCAGAGCCAAGCGCCAGACCAAGACCAGCAGTGGCGCAGCCTCATCCCCACAGTCTTCAGAGCCAAACGCCGGACCAGCAGTGGCGCAGCCTCATCCCCGCAGTCCTCAGAGCCAAACGCCAGGCCAGCAGCAGCGCAGCCCCATCCCTGCAGTCCTCAGAGCCAAACGCCAGACCAGCAGTGGCGCAGCCCCATCCCTGCACTCCTCAGAGCCAAACGCCAGACTAGCAGTGGCGCAGCCCCATCCCTGCGGTCCTCAGAGCCAAACCAGCAGTGGCGCAGCCTCATCTCCGCAGTCCTCAGAGCCAAACGCCAGACCAGCGGCAGCGCAGCCCCATCCCTGCAGTCCTCAGAGCCAAACGCCAGACCAGCAGTGGCGCAGCCTCATCCCCGCAGTCCTCAGAGCCAAACGCCAGACCAGCAGCAGCGCAGCCTCATCCCTGCAGTCCTAAGAGCCAAACGCCAGACCGGCAGCAGCGCAGCCTCATCCCTGCAGTCCTCAGAGCCAAACGCCAGACCGGCAGCAACGCAGCCCCATCCCTGAAGCCTCCAGAACCACACACCAGACCGGCAGCAGCGCAGCCTCGTGCTTCCAGCCCTCAGAACCACACGAGATCCGCAGCAGCGCAGCAGTCGCCGTAGGAGGCAGGACCAACCGCGTGGCGTACCGTTGTTGTGCTCGATGCGGGCGTGGCGGATGAGACCGCGCAGCTTGAACGTCAGCGAGAAGATGTAGCGGTCGTCGCTGCTGTCGCGGACGATGAAGGAGCCGTCCGGCTCGTTCTTCAGCACGGCCTCTGCCGACGAACAGCTGATCGGCCCCCAGTACCAGCCGCACTGGCAATATGGGGCTCAGCGTCAGCATGCAGACGCCAGGCAAACGGGCAAGGAGTCAGAGCTTCAGTATCAAATAAGCAGGCTGCAAAGGAATGCAGTTACATGGTTACATAACAAAGAAGGAATCTGGAAGGCAGATCGCGCACAGCACTGGCACCTACAACACAAAATCAAGTGACTACAACAGCCCAGCGGATACGAACACAAATAAAGCACCAGATGCACTTCAGCGCCGCCTTCTCCAGCAGCCGACACACGACAGCGTGCGTCCATGTCTGAGCTGGTACAGAGCCGGCGCCAGCAGCCCTGGTCCGGCCGGCGCCGCACCGTCCACTCACGTCTTTGACCTTCTCGATGATTGTGGCGAAGTCGGCTGGGCCGGCTGAGGTTCGCCGGGCCGGCGACGGCCCCCACCCCTCGGTAATGCCCAGCATCTCCAGGTCCATATCCATGCCCGAGCCGTCCAGGTAGTCCGAGTCCGAGTCGCCGGCGGCCGACTGCAGTCGCTCCGAGTCCAGCGGCTCGGCGTCGGGCGGCGGCTCGGCGGTCGCCGACTCGGCGGGCGGGCGCCGCTCGCGCCGCGGCGTCAGCAGCTGGCGCAGGTCCTGGCGCACGCGCGCCAGCCCCTGCAGCACGCGCCGCGGGGACAGCAGCGCACGGCCCGGCGCCAGCAGCGGCAGCGACGGCCGCCGGCCGGGCGGCTCGGCCGGCGGCGGCCGCGACGGCGGCGTGGCGTCCGCGGCCGCCCGAGAGGGCGACGGCGTGGCGTCGGCATCCGGCCGCGCCGTCGCCGCCGCCGCCGCCGTCGGCAGCTCGCAGACGGAGCGGCGCACCTCCTCCAGCGTCATGTGGATCGGCTCACCGTGCGCCGGCCGCTGCAGGCTGAACAGCGCCGGCTCCGTGTCCAGGTCGGCGTCGCCCAGCTTACTGATGACGCAGCGCGGCCGGCCGGCCGGCTGGTCGCTCAGCGTGCGACAGTGAGCGGGCCGCGGCGGCGGCGCCGGCTGCGGCGTGCCGCCGCCGGCCGAGCGGCTGCCGGCCGGCCAGGCGGCGGCGCCGCGCTCGGCGCTCGGCGTCAGCTGATAGCGCGCCTCCGCCGCCGCTGACGACATCAGCCGCTCGGCCAGCGAGCCGGCGAACTCGACGATCGGCGAATGGACGCTGACGGGACGCGGTTTGGTGAGGGCCAGCGTGCTCGGCCGTCGCATTGGCCGGTCCTCGTCCATCGCGGCTGCAACGACAGGCTGCGCTTACACTTCTGATTAAATACCAGGTTTCAAAAAGGAAGCATGACAATATGCCAGAAGTACACACAGTGAGCTCAGTGTGAGGTACAGTTGCCAATATATCTACACGATCAATGAATGACATGAATGTACGAATCACGGCCATTACATCACGTCGTCGTCATTGGTGTTTTACAAAGCACCCAGCTTCTGAGGTTATATGGCGTCGCCTGTCTCTCACCCTGACGGAAGGGGCGGACACAGCGGGGAAACGAACCCCGCACCTTTGGTTCCAAGACGGACAGTGGTTAGCTTGTCTGCATTAACCACTGCAACGCCAGTGCCCAGTAATCCCGTTACGCATGAACAGGGGGAATGGGGGAGGGGTAATCGAGTAAACAGAAACGTAATAGGGAAGGAGGGTGGGTTTTGGACAGTGTACCACTACACTCAGGCGTGGATGCAGATCATGCTTGTCCTCCATGACAAATTCCAACCGAAATATATGATAATCTTAGCTTTCTCTCATAACACAGAACATGCCAACATTTCTTTTGACCCTCTAGCTCGGACAAAATAAACATAAATTTTTGGGTCATTACATGTGATGTGGTATGACCATGAGGAGAGAGCTGAAATGGCCAAAAATATCCATGTACTTTATGGATTGCTGCTCTACACATCACATCCTGACAATTTTTTCAATAGTAGTTTTGCTCATTGGGCATGACACAGCCAAACATGAAAGGAAAGAAGCAAGAACTTTTGCCTCGTCATTGAAACACAATTATTGAGAAAGCTTCTTCCTTCCTGATGCAGACTCAGAAGATTTATTCAACATTTATACTTCTTTCTCATCACATGCCTGGAACCACCAGTTCATCAAATGTCATTCTGTTATATATAGTTGTTTTACTATAACTGTTTTTAAGATATGCGGTGACAGAGCCTTTCTGCAACCAGAGTGGCGAGTGGATATGCCAGGTCTCACCACTTTGTTGCCTACCATGATGTAAAAATATTTTGGGATCAAATATTTCTTATAATAAATGGAAAACTACCAGTTGCGTACCAGCAAGAGTTCAAGGAAGCCAATATATTGATTGGAGTGTTGCACACAAAAAACGAGTGTGAGCTTAGAAGTGTCATTGTGAAAGATTGAGTCAAATCATATCAAAGGACATCAGTGTTGGAAAACTTGACATTTCCGGGTATAACGTGTACCAGATTTTGTACTCCAGGATTGTGGCTTAGTAAAATGAAATATTTTGTACTCATGATGATGCAGCAAGAACAGACAGCAAGATCATGATGCAGCAAGAACAGCTTTTGGAAAACTCATTTTACCTCTTTGTGTCGGAACAAAATAAAACCAGAAGGTGCAACAGCTTGAGACTTGCTGCTCCCATCATGAGCCATGTATTGACATCTGCAAGAGCACAAATATCGCACCCATCAGACTAAGATGCCCAATGGCAAGCAGCCTGTGTTGCCACCTAGGTATCAACTCAAACTCAAACGTGACTTAACCTACCACTGACGACGAACCGCATGAATTGCTAAGGATGCAACGAACATTCATAGAAAACCGCATGCCCAATCACCTATCGCAGACGGCCGCCTACCCACGCGCCACCACTGTGTCATGGCAATGCAAATAAGAGAATCACTCGCAATTCAGCGTCGGAAACGTCTCAACTATTCAGCGGCTTGTACCTGCCTCCCAGCTCAGGCTGGAGGTTGAACATAGCAAAACTGTCCAATTGGTTTTAATGACTCAGCTCCTCATGACTGATTTGTCAAGAACATATATATTCTGATCGCACTGATGCCTTGAACAGATTTGTAAACCTTTGGAGGGACGCTGTATAGAGATGGGCATCACGATTATGAAGGACTCATTTGTGCTCATCCGCCATGTGGTTGGATTTTTGGTCACTTCATGGTATCTAGAGTACAAAAATGCTATGGCAGTTGTGGATTTAAACCACGTTAAATTTGTCAGTTAATGGTATGAAAGTAAAGTTGGTAATTCAGGCTTTACAAAAATACCATTTTAAGTCGAAAAACGTCGCTATAACTAGCCAAAAAACTGTTCAGGGAGAAACATCTCACTCCAGCAAAAACATCAGGACACCAGAGTAACATGAACACATGACTTAAGCCCGGCAAATTACGGAAAGGGGTTTATTAGGACAAAAAATAAATTAATTGTAACATAAATTATCATATTTTGCAATGACACCGGTTAAAGCGCATCAAAATCCATAAACACTTTGCATTATCCGCCGGAGTCAGCGGAGTGACTGACTCCGATCCCTTATGGCCAGCCTTCACGTGTCTGTTAGGCATTGTACTTGCGCTGGCTCAGTAAACCAGCAAGAGTGCTGCCTGTCTCTACTGGTCGGGTGGGACGTGCAGGGCCTCATGTGTCGACCAGGAGTGGGAAGGTGGAGGGCATGAATGTTTAGCTGTTTTTTTAAAGCCAGTTAGCTGGTGGAGCATGAGTAGTGTGACCGTGGTGGAGTGTGAGTAGGTGGCCATCTGTGGCATGTTCATTTGCATTCGTTGTGTACCATTTTTGTCTGGCTGTGCGTATGGTACCCATCCTCCTTTTTGGAGGGTGCATAAGCCCGGTGTGTAGCCAGCCTCCATTTTGGAATGTATGAGCCTGATGCATAATTGCCATCTGTTTCAGAGGGTGTATACACAGAGCCTTTCATAAACTGCAAACCAATGTATGTGCACATGTGTTTCACAGCACTGAGTATGAGACTGTGTTGTTTCATTGTGCCATGCTTAATACTGATGCTTTCTTTCATTTAAGGTGCTTTCACATGAATTACTGTATATGAAAAGTGGCACTTCTGTTGAGTGTCACCCATTGCAATATTATTTCTCAAAGATGACCTAAATAAAGCTGTGGTGACCCCCAGCAGTTGGGTATAATTTATTTCTGATATTATTGTATAAATTTACAATTAATTATTTATGTCTATAATTATTTAATCACAATACAAAATAAAAATGAATAATATACTATAAAAATATACACACCACAAGGATATTTTTGTACTTGATTATATAAAATTTGTACTCCGCTACCAGGAAAATTTTTGAATTTCCAAAACTGAAGGATGTCCCAAAACTTCAATATGAAGATTTGTCCAAGAAATTTGAATGCCCCAGAATGTTGCTATGTGATGAATGATAACCAATGCTTAAATTGGGACCCATGGAACATGACAGAATGCTGCTTCTGAATTGCACAATCATGAGTTTAAAGAATCATGCTGCATTGCCCATACAGCATCACAGCTGAGATGTGTAAATAAAGCATGCAGCATCCACCCCTTTATGCAACTGCATCTCTGCTGATCTCTGCATGTGCATCTGTGTGCAAACCTGAACTATATTAACTGTTCACCTGTTGCTGCTTGATCCTGAGCCCTGATATCTCATTCGTCCAACCATTTGTCCAACCCAAGGCACTCAGGCACTGGATTGACCACAGCCTGACTTGATTCTGGCCAGGGGTGAAAAACACTTTTAAAAAAAATCCAGATTAAAATCCCTGCCACCCAATTCCAGCTTGCATTTACCCATCAAATGTGATGGAAGCCCATGCAGCATTAATGAGCTGAACTTCTCATGAATACACACTTAACTTTAGCTGCCAGCCAAACTTGGCATACTGCATAGCATACTGGTAGCATATTCAGTATGCTACCAGGAAAATCTTGGGAATTTCCAACCCTGTTAGCTAGGCCTAATTTTGCAAATTTTAGCTACCATTCTCTGTGAAATACTTTCAGATTTTCCATCCTGAGCTTGCCTACCTTACCTTACCTCAGGGTGACCAGGAATTATAAAAGGCCATTAGGCCTGCCAGTTCCAACCTGGTCACACTACCCAATCAGTAACCAAACAGTCTAAAATTACAGATAAGCCCTGTGCAGGATATAATAAATGATGTTTGCCCAGTAAATATAAGCCCAGACTTGGACTGTTCCAATGAGGTTGACAAGCATCATAATGTATTGTGCCATTGACGCCATGAGATTAAACTGGGGGCAACCATGTGGCAAACTGTGGAAGCCTGGATTTATAGTGCACCTTAACCTAAACTGTTTCTGCAATGTTACCATCATGCTAGAAGTGTTTGGTCTAATACATATTTTCCCGCCAGACCCAAATGGCTGCATACAGAAACATTGCAACTAACCACTCCCTGCCCCAGATTCAATCACGAATATAAAGGAAGCAATACATATCTTCACCTGAATACCAAGCATTAAAAGAAGAAAAAGATTCACTTTAACCAGTAGCCATGCTTCATGGAAAAATCCTACGTTGATAGGGATAATAGGGCGCGCCGACCGCTATAGCACTCGTGTGGTTCCATCCCACATCCTGATCGTCTGGATCAGGGTTCTTACCTTACACACGTAGTCTCCTTTTAGAAAAATCGTACGCTGGCGTCCTATATCTGTACTCAAAGTGCCTTTTTCCCATCATACGGAATTCTTTCACGACACAGACCCACGGTCCCACCGTTTCCGCCACGGAGAGGCGGAAAACCTGCGGGTAATAAGGCCACGTTCTTTCCAGACAAATAGAACGACAATGAAATGGCGCATGCAGACCTAATAATGGCGCAGCATCAACGTTGATCACAAGACACACAAGCAGAAGGCAACTAATTCACTGCTTTCGTCCATACGGTCCAGACCCAACACATTGACTCATAAAAGACTAGACAAACTTTTCCACTTTACAAAGACAGTGCGACACGTGTAAATCGACTCATGAGTACATCTACACAGAACAGCTCCTCTGCTTAAATCCACTACGAAGTGGATTTGCAGAGAACGCCACTCCTGTGTAAATCGACTCAGACCTGAGTTGATCAACACATAAGCGCGCTGTTGTGTAAATGCACTTGTGAGTAGATCTACGCAAGCGTGGCTTCAGGAGTAAATCGACTCAGATCTGAGTGGATTTACACATGAGTGCCTTTCTGTGTATGTACACTCCGGAGCGGATTTAAGCGGAGGCGGTGTTCTGTGTAGATTCACTCATGACGTGATATACACAGAAGCGCCTTTCTGTGTAATTCCACTCGCGAGAGGATTTAAGCAGAGGTGTTCTGTGTAGATTCACTCATGACGTGATATACACAGAAGCGCCATCCTGTGTTATTCCACTCGCGAGTGGATTTAAGCAGAGAAGGTGCTCCGTGTAGATGCACTCATGATGGATATACACACCTGTGAATAACGCGGTACGTAACATGGACAAATGCATGGACGACTTCGTTAAGTCCTGACTCAAAAAGAAAAAAATTGGAACCGAAATCGGCAAGCCCAAACGTGGGTTGTACCTACGTTCATGCCCATGCAGCCTACATCCTGAATACAGTTCGGTGCCTTAACTGAACCTAGCACTGTGAAGTAACCCAGCTGAAGCTACCCAACTGATTCACACGCGGTACCAATATGGGTGTGTTTGGCATCCAACCCAGTCTTTCGTCTGTAAATTTGAAGTCGCTCAACCTGGGGCCAACTTAAAACCAAGAACTTCACTTTTGCGTAACGCTATGGGAAACGTTTTTTTTTTTTAAAGATTTAGGACACTTGCAGACGTCTGTGCCGAAAGAATCTCACCGTCAAAAACAAACATTGGCGGCACCTAATGAGGGTACCGCCAATAATGAAATGCGGTAGATGTTCTCTTCGCTCTTCTATTTTCTTCCTTCGGCTGGTCATAAATATTTCTTTCGTGAAATCGCTAGCATTTTCGTACGCACATCAACATTGCCTGTTTTGTCAAAGCGTCCAACCCCGGTACCCATGATCTTTTAGCTGCATCACAGTACGCGTGCAGATATTGTCACTCAGCCGAAAACGCCCTGAACGAAGCCGTTGAGTGAACTGTACTCGGGTTGGGGTTAAGCTCATCGTGGCCGTCACTTTCGTTAACTTCAGCCGTGCCTTTATTTATGTCGACCACGGCGTCTTTCTGATAAAGCTGCAGTGATATTGTATTGATCCGAAATGGTTTGGGAGCTACCTTGCTGGTCGAAGGTAGACGGTGAGAAGCAGAATCCTTCTCTTCTGTCGATCTCGGAATGTGTTGAGACGGTATATGTGGCCTCGGTCCGGACAATATTGCAGTGGTCTCGTCCTGGTGCGCAGCCTGGCTTGGGCGGGATGTACGACCTGGAGGACGTACGGGTAATCATACAAGGAAACAGACCGGTGTTATCAGCTTATGTGAGGCAAAGGAAGCATTTTTCGCTATTGGCATTCAGTGCATCCTTCCGTTGGCTACGTGGGCATTTTTTGAGCCAGCGCTTCACGTGGACCTGACTATAAGGTCATTTCTAGTCAGGGGCGGATCCAGAGAGGCGGGCCACGGGGCCATGCTTCCCCTTGGGCCCCGAAGAGCCCATTGGTTCCGAGGGGGCCATAGCCGGACGAACAGGCGGAGTTATTTTACACAAAACGCAACACAACTGGGTATCTCTGGACTTTCAGGCGACCAAAACAGTTGTGAGGGAAAGTACTGAGAAGTCAAAAGTCATTCAATGACTTGAAAAGTTGTGAACTTGAAATTTCAGGCCCCATTACACCGTCCACGGGCCCCATGCTGCTTCCGGTGACCTATCTACCCACTTGCAGGATCATTTTGATCGTTAAGGAGCATTCCACGCTACCCTCCATTTCTTTGCATTTGCTCGGAGGGCCCTGCGCTGTTGTTGGGGCTCTTTCTGTCAGTGTGCCGGGACACTCTTGTCAATCACGGACCCTCCCACGGATTCTTTCCATTCGCCAGAAAGGCTCTGTGATCTATAGCCGGTTGCTCAGGGGCCCTTTACGTAGGTCTCGGTTAACCAATCGACACACTTGCTACCTTGCTCATCGCTCATGCTAACTTACTCATGCCCCCCCCCCCCCTTCCATTGGTCTAGGACGTTTCCAATTTTCTGTCACTTGCTTAGGGCCCAACACTCTTGTCGGGGACCCATCTGATGGCCTGCTTGGGCGCACTCAGTCGTTGGAGGACCCTCCGCGCTGGGTGTTGGGGACTTTTTCTGAATGGGAGGGGGCCTACGCTCTTGTGGGGAGGCCTGTCAGACAACCTGCTCGGGCACATTCGATCGTTTGGGGGTCCTTTGCATTGGGCCTTGGGCACGTGTTATTTGAATGGGTCCTGCGTACTTGTCGCGGGCCCCCTCTCTTTGCCTCTTCGGCCACACTGGATTGCCCAGGGGGCCCTGCACATCAGTTCTTGGTGTTTGAATTTAGGGCCCATTGCTCCTATCAGGGTCATCTGATAGCCTGTTCTGGTACAATCCATCTTTCGGGGGCCCTCCGCACCGGGGTTCAGATACTAATTTGAATGGAGGGCCCTACGCTCCTGTCGGGGCCTCTTCTGGTAAGATACTCGTGTTCATTCGATTGTGGGGGACCTGTATATCTGCTTTTGGGTACTTCCTTTATGAATGGAGGACCCTCCACTCTTTTCGGGGGCCCTATTTGTTAACCTGCTCTGGCGCACCCGATCATTCGGGGGCTCTCTTCGCTTGATCTTGGGTACTTCCTTTTTAAATGGAGGACCCTGCGCTCTCGACGGGGACCCTATTTTTTAATCTGCTAGGGCACATTCGATCGTTGGGAGCCCTACATATCTCGTAGTAAGTATTTTTTATTTGAATGGATGACCGTATGTTCTTAGCGGGCCCCATCTATTAAGCTGCTCGGGCCTGTGACGGATACCAGGCTAGCAAAAAATGTGAGAACAATTGCTAGCAAAAGAAAAGAGTTCATGAGCCGGCGAAGTTGATTCTTTCCTCACTGAAAAGGTTTTGCTTAAGGGGAAAATTGTTGGTCTTATTGCGCCGTCCAGAGGCCTTATGCTGCTGCCCGAGCCCTCTCTGTCCACTTGCCGCGTCAGTCTGATCGCTAAGGAGCTTTCCATGTTGCTTTTCATCTCTTTGCATTTCCCCGTAGGGCCAAACGCTGCTGTTGGGACGCTATCTGCTTCCAGGCATGGGCTCTCTTGATCGATCAGTTTTTCCTCCACTGATTTTTCCCATTCGCCCGCGATGCTCTATACGCTTTCCCCGGGCCCCATATGCCAGGATACACTCAATTGCTCAGGCGCCCCTTCATGTTAGCCTCCGGTTCTTTCTACTTACGTGGAGGGCCTTGTGCTGTTGCTGGGGCCCTTATAAGGTAAAGCACCGAGACACTCGATGTTCAGGGACCCCTACCTTGATCGAAGGATCATTTCCTTTGATCTCATTTGCGGAGGACTCTTCACTCCTACTGAAACCCTCTCTGTTAAGGTGCTCGTACACTCTCGATCGCACAGGGGGATGAATTCATGGCCTTGGGTAATTCCTCTTTGCTCAGAGGGTCATGTGCTCTGGGTGGGTCAACGTATGTGAGCCTGCCGGGGCGATACCGATCGTTTAGGGGCCCACCACGTTGGTCTAGGGTTCTTTTTGCTTGCTCTAAGGATCCTATACTTGTTTATGGGGCCACGGACGTAGGAACAGGGGGCCCAGGGGGTCAGCCCCCCCTTTCAAGGTGGTGGGGGGGGAGGCAGCAATGTTAACTGCCCCCCCCACTTTTCAGATTAAGGTTGCATTTGGCTTACTTTTGCGCTACATTAAGTATGCATGCCGATTTACCCAGTTCACCAGTCATCTCCCTTGCGATGCGTCGTCTTTTTCGTGTGTTCATTGGCCAGCGCTTAGTGTTACAGCCGCAATGCCGAAGCCGCACGGCCTGGAGACTGCAACGCCAGGCGTCGAGGCTGCTATTGCCATGACTTGCGAGCACTCATGTTCAACATCATACATATGACGCAGTTTTCTTATCAGTAATCAGCTAGTACAGGACGTTGAACATTTTAAGACGAACATGGGTTAGCCATGCTAATGCAAATTAGGATCCCATTTCATCTACAATCTACAGTCAGGGAGAACTGAATATCTCTGAAGAACACGGAAAAACACGGAACTGGAATTTGACAACTATCGGACTACCCGCGGTGATCAGGGATGTTGCTGCGTCAAGGAGGGTTCCTGTTCTAATCCGGGACTAAATGCACGGATCAGAAGGCCTCCCTTGTCTGGGATGGGAACAGTGTGATATGATATATCCTTCTAATGGCCTCCGGATCGCCCAGGAGATCCCGCCCGGTGTCACTAGAATGATAGCTAAAAGACACTTCGCAATGGGATGGAATGGCCCTTCAGCCCTTGACCGGAAACGGTAATGTACCCCTGCAATTCTACTCAAGAGGCCCTTATCCGGAAGCGAATAAGGTGTCATCATTGTTGAGTAGAGTGGGCCTCTCATGATTGTTGAAAAGCACCGGTCGAAATGAATTAAAAAACGAGCAAGTCATGCCATGTTTGCCTGAGCACGTTCACTTATTTCAGGATGCATTATTGAAACAAATTACATCAAAAGGCTTGAACATACCCGCGTGCAACCTCGAGACCAGGGACAAGGATTGTCTGGATTGCAGCTTTCGTAAAACCGAAAAGTTTCGCTCACTGCAAGTGCCACCAGACGGCGGGTGCCGTGTTAATCTGTCTTCTGGACAGATAAATAGCTGCGAAAACACGAAAATAGAAATTTTACCTTCACTATTCCAGTCCAACCACCAGATTCCAGCGACCCCTTCGCGGTGCTTTAAGGGCCAATCCATTCTTTTTATCAGTCCAAAAGTTGAACATGTAAAATATGCGCTCAGACTGCCTTCTAAGTACAAGATCTGATGTCATGACGCGCCCAAGGATACTTTTTCGGAAGCATCATCATCTTCGCTCAATAGTTTGGCCAAAACTTAATATTAGCTGCTAGGCCGACGTTGCGCGGCCTACGGAGACTGCAGCGCCTGGGGTCGAGGCTTGTGTTTCTAAGATTTTTGAGTGCGCACGCTCAAAATTACGACACACAACTTGCATCACTAGTTGACATCAGTGTTTAAAGGTTATCGTTTCAGAAGCGTAATTATTTTCGTCCACCGGTAGGGCACGGCTAAATATTAGCTACTAGGTTAACGTTCCGCGGACTACGGAGACTGCAACGCCTGGTGTAGAGGTTCATGTTGCTAAGATTTGCCAGCGCGCATGTTAAAAACACATCACATAAATTATAACACAAATCCATTCTGACTGAATGGTGAACATTTTCGGACAACCATGGCTTTCCCATGTTAATACACAGTGTTGACCACTCGGTCTGCAATCAAATTTTCATCTTCAAATTTGGATCAAACACATCGATCTACAATCTACCTTCGCGATGTCCTCAATGTCTGTGGAGCCCAGATAAAAAATTGGCAAAGTGTTAAATTCTATCGGCTTAGAAAGTATCGACTAACCATTGTAAATTAAGAGAGCCGGTGATTTCTTTCATGCAGTCGTTCAACGCCTGATTTCTGCAGTTTATTGACCTCAAAACGCAAACAGAATTGAGCTCACGGTAGCTCCTGGTTTCTGTTCTAGTTACAAGGTAAAAATAACAACAAAACGAAGAAAACCGTGCAACTTGTCAACATGTAAGCTATATCCAGGAATTCTGGGGAGGATCACAAGATGGGCTTTTGCCAACCTTGTGTTCCTCCTCGGCAAGGCTCTGGCTTCGACCCTGCTTACACACAAAAGTAAATAAAGTCGTATACGTTGTATGATGGGCAATGAGGTGTCCGTTTGGCCAATTCATACTTAAGGCAGACAGCTTCCCGGGGGCTATTTTTCTGCGATGGTGTGGTGTGAGGGAGGATAATTCGGAAAAAGATACTCTTGCAGGTGTTCAATACGTGTTTCACACACCATGTAGTAGCAACGCTGGTCCAAAAGTATGCAACAAAGTAGCCACACGATCAGCTCGCAGTCAGTCATGCGGGAGACATCCGGGCCAGGGCAGTGGCCACCGACGGGGGACAGGAACAGGGCTCAGAAAAGGAATGTATGACAGAATGGTCTTCATTCTGTGGCTTGGTTGTCAAAGGAAAATATCCAGTTCTATGACTTTTCTCACACGGTTTTTGGCACTTCCAAGCTTCCAAATTTGTTTCCGCCTAAAATGCCGCGACAAGTCTTATCTCTCGAAAAGCAGCCAGCGAAATGAAGGCGCACGCAGCATCTGTCGTACTGTGAGCGATAAATTCACTTTCTAGATTCTCACCAGCCTATGCTCAGGCCATATTATGGCATCTACCCTGTGTAGACGGATGCCTCCTTAAATACCCAAAATGCCTATCCGCTTGTGGAATTTCCGCTCCCCAGGAAAGGCAACGTTGAAATGGACGAATAGTCTTGGAAAGCTGGATAACCTTATTTCCCGAATGACATACGTGAGTCGTATAGGCATCAATGTGCATAAATGGGAAACAGCTCTGGATGCATATCTAGAATAGCAGTCATTCATTTCATCTGAATAAAGAGAGATAACCTCCTTCTCTACCCCCCCCCCCCCCCCGGGTCGTCGGGCTTGTTTTCCAGGAAAAGTTCCTGAAGTGCGCCCCGAGCTTACCCCCCCCCCCCCCAACACTTTTTGAAACGTTCCTACGCCTACGACGGGAGCCACTTTGTTGGCCTGCGTGCCGTCGCCTTGGAGCAGTAGTGGCATATGCGCCGCTGAATTCTTACGCGTAATTGCCGAACGCAATTTTACATGCCGCCGACATCATGTGTCATTTCCACTGGCTATTGAGTGCGTGACACTTATTATACTAGTGCATCACGTTCTAAACATACTTTGAATGCTAGGATATGTTGTGGTCGTTTATAACAAAGGAAAATCCTGCATTAGTCATCAGCCATCAGCCGATTACATCGCCCAGCCGGCTAGCCGTAAATACATAAGCTAAGAATCAAGTCCGTGCTTAGTTTTGATAGTCGTTAGCAGGCCAACTCAAGTTCATTTTGCCTGTTGTTCCGAAACACATAGCCTGAAAATCACAGCATTGAACATGATCTGTAGAAAATGAGTGAGATCTATATGTAACTAGACGTAGCACGCCTAGCTGTATAGGGCTGTCCGCAGTAGGATCGGTTTCCGTATTTATGAAATAAATGAATAATTCAACACAGATGTGTACTTATATATATATATATATATATATATATATATATATATATATATATATATATGGCATGCAACTTGTCTTAAACGTAATGACCGAAAAGCAATATTTTTTTTTTGGGGGGGGGGGCCCCAAACTCCAGGGGACCCCACAATGCTGCGTGCCCCCCCCCCTTGCCGAAATCCTGGATCCGCCCCTGCTTCTAGCAGAGAAGCATTTAAACACGCAATTTTCATTAGCATTTCATCGGTATTGCCCTTAAACCAGATACTCATGTATCCAGGGGTATAGTTTCCCATTCAGTTGGGGGGTCGCTGCAGCCCCATCCCCGACTCCGAGAAGAAAAATAGCTAAATCGGGGTAATACCCATTTGATAGCTGTCTTGGTAGCAGTTCGCGTCATTTATAATTGCACAACACTCCTCTTCTCAACTCATTTGGCGAAATTATGCCCCTGCCCAAGCCTGTGTTTTGAACGCTGTATTTGCGCTCAGCCAGGAGCACCGATCAGCGAAGGCTACCCACAATCTAGAAACGTAGGGCAGCTGTTTCCTTTCCCAGAAATTCAACCATTGCCCTATGGTGTTACACGTGGCTCCAAGGCTGTGACCGTGTGACGACGCGTGAAGGGGAACTGAAAAAACACGCTCGCTCCTCAGCCCCCTTGACACCTTTTTAGAAGATAAGCCAGCGTTGGACAGTCGGAATCTCCAGGAGTCCAGAAGCTGTGACGGTGCGCGGTGATCGAAGAGGACGCGTGGGTGCACGGCGATGTGCAGGTGTACCGCCGGCTTCCCTCTCATATCTGCTCGTTCTCGCTGTTTCCACACCACGTCGTGTTACCATAGATTTTTATATTGCGTTTGACCTCGATTCCAGCGCAGTTGGAGCACACCGGTCAGCTAGTGCATGCACGTCACCATCGACACTACAACCAGCTACACACAGAAAGCTCAAACACTGGTAAAAACAGGGCGTCACTCCGGCCGGAGCGCGGACCGGACCGCCAGCCGCAGCCGGGCCTGGAGTCGCACCCACAATGCCGCGCGTCCACCTGCGGTGGACTTGTACAAAAATAACAAAACGCTTGGTCAGGGTGGCCGCCGCGGGGGGCACTGTCATGACTAATACGCGGACGCGGCGCATCGAGGGCAGCCCCGCCGCACGCGGCGCGGGGGGCCCCTGTGGCGAGGGCCGGCAGCAGCGGCCGATCAGGCCGGGCGACGCTTGGGCAGCCACAGACCGGGCGAAGCTCTGGCTCTGCAGAGACCGAGGAGCGCTCCGTGGGCCAGTCTGCACAGGTAGCCCAGGCAGGACATACTTGGGGGCGACGCAAGACCGGAGCGGCTTGCCCCTCATCAGGCAGCGGAGGCCACGCACGCGGGCATATATCTGTATGTACGTATGTGGGTGGGCCGACAAACGAGCGGCCCCGGGGAGGTCAAACCAGGCAACCAGGGACGTCGCCTGCATTGACCCCCGGGGACCGGCCAATGTCTTGCCCGGGGGGGGGGGACTGGTGTCGGGGGTACTGGTGTTGGGGAGACTGGTGCCTGGGGACAGGTACCGGGAGGACTGGTGCCGGGCGGGACTTGTGCTTTGGGAGG
Organism: Pollicipes pollicipes; assembly: GCF_011947565.3. Lineage (NCBI taxonomy): Eukaryota > Metazoa > Arthropoda > Thecostraca > Pollicipedomorpha > Pollicipedidae > Pollicipes > Pollicipes pollicipes. Next base: position 16,709,305 of record NW_023596818.1, read on the forward strand.
ACACTGGTGCCTGGGGACAGGTACCGGGAGGACTGGTGCCGGGCGGGACTTGTGGTGCCTGGGTGAGGGCAATCCGTTAAGTTGGGACGCCAGACAGTTATCGCGATATAATCGTCGTAGTCGGCACGGAAGTGACGCGAAGCCCCAAGAGGGGGAAGAACGGTCCTCTCCCCTCATGGCGACACCGCTGGAGGCAGTCGCCCGGCGCACAGAGAAAGCTACCGCGGGTAATAATGGCAGTAGACAATAGGCGGCCCAGCAACAGCACATGTGCTCTTCGGATGGGACTGGACTGGATTCTCCATCCAGGAAAATGCATCAATCACAACTCGATTTGTCCTTGATCTCGAGCGCGGATGGGGCGCACCCAACAACCATGCAAAAAAGGCCGAGTCACCGCGGAACAGAACGGGTCACCTCCAGTGCGGCGAGGGCAAACACGAGGCCGCAGCAGCCAGCCCGGTCTGATCCAGCGCCCAGACTAGTAAGCAGAAATCCTGCCGTGTCCAGACCAATAAGCTGTGCGCCACAGAAATGGCGGTCAGGGCCCAGCCTGCGGTTGTGTCACGCTCCTGTATGGACAGGGCCACAGGAATACATCTTCCACGAGTATGGATGACAAACGGATCACGCTGCGAAAATCGGCCGCTTATGTCATAGATAGACTGTATCTAAACTTATCAAAAGGATATTACCCCTGACAGCTAAGGGTGAACGCGAGCTAGGCTCGTCATCCCAGGGCACCCACATGCCCGCAGGTGGCGCCAAATGTACATATGCATCAGGAACACATGGAATGCACCAGTGTCTTTTTAAGAGCGAGGGATGCAGACGCATGTAAATGAAGCACAACAGCAAACACGAAGATATCTCAGCAGTCCCCAACATATGTCAGAAAGCAATGGGTGGCAGGCGACAAGAGGGCTGAGGTCTTAAGACAGGCGGGTGGGAATGAGTTGTGTTCACATTCTTGCCAGCTCTGCAGAATACCTGACATTACCAAAACACCATACCCATAAAGCTTGCAGACCGCTGGAGCCGCGCAGACCGAGGCGCCAGCCATCATACCACGTGCATCACAAAAGAATGGCTTTTCATCGGGGAACACCTAGAACACAGTATACTTCACCAAGCCTAGACGACTTGAAAGATCATATTTGGTAGGCCAATCGTAAAACAAAACTTAAATATAGCGGTGAGCCAGTATTGGGGCGGGACGTACGTCTTGCAAACTCCTGCTGCACTTCAATCACTTGGAACGTCACCTGCAACAGTCAATTAACTGAAGTTATCGGCAGTTCGTTTGATCACTGCTGGTTCACGATCACTTCCGAATATTGTCGGCAGATAGGTCTAGCAGTTGGTCGGTGAACTCAGCGGAACTTTGCAGACATCCAAGCGAACTGGCGGCCATTTCGCATTTTGTGTGCAGCTCAGCGAACAGGTCTCGCTGAAAAAAGTTTTAGCTGCACAAAACACGAGACGACACATTTGAACATAATTTCCAACGTCCATATACATTATAAAAAATGGCGCAGGGCGGTGGCGCCAAACAACGCTCAATAAAATGTACAACGCGCAGAACTGGATGGGCGTCTGTACATATAGCGTATCACTCATCAGCCACGTCCTTATGCCAGATTCAGAACAATGCGGTGCCAGAGGTGCCCGCACCGAATGCTCCAGCCCAGGGGGACTCTCGCCCGCCATTCCTGCTCAGAGGCGCCTTCACCCACCATCACTGTCGCGGTGTGGACTCGTGTGCCATTTGAGAACACCACGGGAACTCACATGACCAGCAGGGGCCAGAAGCACGCTTGCCTGTCACCAGAGCCTTGAGGTGTCCTTGAGTTAGCAAACCCAGCGAGTACTCATTTGACGAGCGACACTCAGGAAAGTCCTCACCCACCTGTCCACCCCAGCGGGGTTCTCATCCACTAGCGGACCTCAGGGGAGCCCTCCCATTGGCCCAGTCACTGCCCGCTCACGGGTCTCAGCGAAGCCCTCACCTGCCGGGAGTCCGTCACGTCACGTCACGCCCAGCGCCCAATCCTGCTGCGCGCGCCGACAGTGGACCAGCCACTTGACGATGCGCGCATTCTTCTCCACGATGCTCGGCTCGGCAGCCGGCGGCAGGAGCGGCGCGCGCAGGCTGCCCGGCCCGGCCGACGACGCCTCGCTGGCGACGCTGGTGCGGCGGCCGCGCGACGATCCCGCCGACAGGCCGTCCCAGAAGCTGGGCGTCTGCACGGGCGACCAGCGGTCGGACGGCGCGCGCGCCACGCGTTCGAACCGCTCGCCGTCCATGCCCAGCTGGTCGAAGAAGCGGCCGGCTTCGGCCGAGGCGCGCGAGCCGCGCCGACCGGCACGTGCCGGCAGCGGCGGCGGCGGCTCAGGCGGCCAGAGACCGAGCGCGCCGCCGCCGCCGGCGTGCTTGTGACCAACGTCCGACTTGGAGCGCGTGACGGGCCGGCGCGGCCAGGGCGCGCCGTCACCGCACGGCGTCAGCGCCGAGGCCGGCGAGCGGCTGACGTAGTCGGAGGTGGCGCGGCCGGCGCTGCGCGCGCCCGAGCGGCTGTGCCGGCCGGCCAGCGACGCGCCGCCGCTGTCGGCCGATGCCGACGAGCCGCCGTCAGCGCTGATGTCGGGCAGCGACTTGTGGCGCGGCTCGGCCGGCTCACGGCCGGCCGGCGTCAGCAGCTGCCGCAACCGCGCCTGCACGCTCTCGCCCGAGCGGCGGCGTCCCGGCTCCGCCGAGCGGCGCGGCCGGTCCGGGCGCGCCGGCTCCCGACTGCCGCGGCTGGGCGTCGCGGAGGGGGTCACCAACGAGCGGGGCTGGCCGCCGCTGCCACCGACGCCTCCGCTCGGAGACCTGGTCGAGAAAACAGGCGGAGTTCAGTGGTGGGTGTATGACAAACGATGGTCACGGTGGTCAAGGCAAACTGGCGAGAGCCTGTTAAATTTTAGGGGGTGCAGTCGGCGGGGTGTCCCAGAAGTTGTTCGGCGTCAACGGCATTTGCCGCGCGTCGAGAGCTGACCAGGGGACAAATATGGCGACATGCAAGAGGCTGACCAGTGGTCAGTGCGGTCCAGTTATGGGATACAAACCTTCTCTCATGACCTCACCCAGTAAGTAGTTCCTCCATTTTCACACCACACATCGCTGAGCCACTCACGAAAGGAGTTAAGGCATTAAATTCCGACTCAGACGCCAACCCATTGCCTATCACATAAGGGCAGATGCTTCGCGCCAGGAAAACGGATCAAATAAGCCAACAGACACAGTTTAGCGTGAGTCAACTCTGGACGGAGAACACCTGAGACGTTTGGCAACCATGCGGTTTACGACCCGAGCCAGTAAATCAAGGCCCAACCAGTCCCCATTGAAATCGCTGGGTGGCCACAAAGGTGTTAACATCAGGACTGGTTAGCATATTTGCCCAGCAAGCTATGGCACAAGGAAATCGCCTCAAGCAGGCCGCGGAGGCAGCAGCAAACAACAAAGATTGCGAGTTCAGTGCCTTTCCCGACACATGCATTGGACACAATGGATTGACCAGAAAGAATCGTCTCGCTCGGCGAAGATGCCTGCGATGGACTAGTCACATTAACAGCTTTCTTCACCCTGATATGCCCCGTGACGTTTAGTAGCAAAACCAAGGTAGCTACATTTCACTTCATGGTATAATGCATTTTGATTACGCAAATAGCAGCAAACAACACACCCAACACAGCACGGGCATCAGATTCACGCACCTTCACACCTTCACTCAACCAGCTTTCACAAAACAGCCTGACGCACAACTACTCCCCACAACCTACGCAGCAGCCTCCTGCTGCACTGCATGGCTTGCCTGACGCCGCGCGCGCCGGCGGCCCGGTCGCCCGACCTCACCTGATGATGATGATTCGGGCTTTGGGGCGCACCGACTACGATGGTCACATGGCGCCCACCCGACCCTCACCTGAGAGGCAGCGGCGGAGGGCTCTCCGGGATGGAGAGCGGTGGCCATCCGGCCCGGCCCTCACCTGAGAGGCAGCGGCGGAGGCTTCTCCGGGATGGAGAGCGGTAGGCGCCCGACTCTCACCTGAGGGGCAGCGGCGGAGGCTTCTCCGGGATGGAGAGCGGTAGGCGCCCGACTCTCACCTGAGGGGCAGCGGTGGAGGCTTCTCCGGGATGGAGAGCGGTAGGCGCCCGACTCTCACCTGAGGGGCAACGGTGGAAGCTTCTCCGGGATGGAGAGCGGTAGGCGCCCGACTCTCACCTGAGGGGCAGCGGCGGAGGCTTCTCCGGGATGGAGAGCGGTAGGCGCCCGACTCTCACCTGAGGGGCAGCGGCGGAGGCTTCTCCGGGATGGAGAGCGGTAGGCGCCCGACTCTCACCTGAGGGGCAGCGGTGGAGGCTTCTCCGGCGTGGAGCGTGGCGGACGCTCGGGCGGCGGCGGCGGCGACGCCTGAGCCGGGTCGCTCAGGTGGCGTACCCACGGTGGCCGCACCAGCGGCGCCGCCGACACCTGCAGGTGGTCGGCGTGCTTCATCTCCTGCTTGGCGTCTAGCACGCGCTCCGACTTGACGTAAAACGCCTTGGTCTCCTGCAGCATCTCCACGGCCGACTTGCGCTTCCCTGGCGAGTCAAGCACGGCGTGACAGTATTATAATTCTCGGAGGAGAATCAGAGGGCATGATAATATGACTTCTAGACCACGGACACTTCGGGAGAAAGAGTTTAGCCGCGTTCTGGCCGCTGGACGATAATATGACCACTGTAGTTGTTATCATTTCATAACGAGTGCACGACAACGTGCCACGTTCCTTTTAAACAAAGGTAGGCAAATTATACCTTACGGGTAATGCTTGCTTATTATCATGCTTGTTAATAAATGTTTAAGAATGGATGAGATAATATGGAAAACAGAATAATATATTAAAATTATGGATAAATACATTCTAAACGGCCAGATACAGAGGTGTGCAGTGTCAGGAGCGCAAGTGCCATTACACACAGCAGGATTCCAATGCAGTTAAGCCGTTTGCATATCTCCAACTGACCACGGGTCAGGTATGGAGGAAATCTGGCTGAAGACAAAGTTGGGTTTCTAGAACACCCTTGCGCCAGCGAAAATATAATCCGCAAGGGTGAAACTGCACGCACAACCGAATGGGATGAGATTTGTTACTTGAATTTTCCTCTCCGTAAACGTAAGTGTCACAACTGGCAGAAGTATCTCGCGTGCCCATTTCCAACCATCAAACACCGTAGTACTCTTCTGCTGCGTCCATCGGCTGCCTATGTTACGAAAACGAAGTGTAAATCAAGGACAAATCCACGGTTCTTCTGTCACAAATCAATGCACGGCTTTATCCGTGTCGTCAACGAATTACGCCGCCATTAGCTAGAACTGAAAAATTATCAGATCTTCCTTGCGCTGGTAATCTTTTAAATTTTGTCTTTCAAAACTTTGACAAATGTCTTGAGTGGTGAGCACATACTAACTGTTTAAAGGGAGTGTTGCACATTTCTATGTAATTCCGAACTGACAACAACATATTGAACACCGTTCGGTGCCGTTCACAGCCCTGCCCTTCTCAGGACCTCCGTCCTCAGGCCCTTCTAGTTTCCGAGCTAAGCGCCCGCAAAGACATGAAGACGGGAAGAGCCAAGCCTCAAGCAAGCCATTCCAAGGACACCCAGGCATCCACGACGCCATAAAAACGCTATTCAAAAGCTGCCATTCCAATGGCTGTACCGCAATCAAGGCCAAGAAACGGAAATTTTTGAGTCGTTGACATTTGGCGTCCTCGAGCATGTCCAGATATGACTGCCGTCACCTGGCTCTCGATCAACGCTGTGCCAGGTGCGACAACATAATCAAACAATGATCCCTTGAGGAGCATATCTACTTCACGGAGAAATTATGTTGTCTAGAGCAGCCTCTACTTAAAAGCATACCAATAGTCATACGTGAGCTTACTTAATCATATCTGATGCTTGTTTCAATACCTTAAAATGTGGAATTCTCCCTTTGAGCGCACTGCGACCCGTCCCGTTAACCGTCCTCGAGCGCCTCGCCCCGCCGCGTGCATCGTCCCCGCCCTGGTAACACGTGACACGCGACAGTCCCGTGACGTCATCTCTTACACAGCACGGCGGCCGCATTGATCGCGACAGTTGTAGGCGGGTGCGTGCGCAGCTTGGCACGAGACGCCGGCGTTCCCCGGCGCGTCTCGTACGGGCAGAGAGACCGAATGCCTCGGGTGGTGTGGCGCAGACTCGGCCGACTTTTAATGGCCGCAGTGGGCACGAAATGAATGATCCAACCAATCCAAATGACTACACATTCATCTCGCCGCGGTTTCAGTCCCTTTAGCACACGGCGATAGATTGGGAGGAGGGTGGGGGTGGCAGCAAGCCCATGAGACTGAGAACCGTTAGGTTGCAGACCGCGTAAGCCTTTTCACAATTAATGATACGCACAGACAGGAGCGGCGTCACGGACTTTGGGTTGAAGGGCAGGATTTTCTATGGGGCCTCCTGGTGCACAGATAGGCCTCCTTATCCAGAAGAGGATGCCTCCGATTTGCAAAGCGGGCCTCCAAATCGAGGTAACGGGCTTCGTTATCCCGGAAGCAGGGCATCCTGATCCGGAATGGCGGCCATCTGATGCATAAAAGGGGTCTCCTGTTCCAAAAATGGAACCTCCTGCTCCAGAAATAGGGCCTCCTGGATGTATCAGGCGCTTTCTGACTACGAAGTGTGCCCACCTACGTCGTAACGGGGGCCTCCCGAGCCTGTAGAGATGCTCCCATAACAAAACATTGAACCTACTACACTAGAGCATAGACAACTTTATTCATAAAGGTGGCCTCACGATAGATGAAACGGGAGTCTTGATGAAGAAAAGGGTCTCCTGAGCCCGACTTATTACTATCTAGCTCAGTTGGTAGTGCCCCCTTGACCTGAATTTTAGTAAGCTACAGACACCTGCAATGCCTTTAGATTAGGAAAAAACGTGCCCAAAAACTTTGAAGGGGCAAGACATACTGTCACACTCTACCCCCTGCCTGCCGGCAGAGGGCAACTACTCCCTATGCGCCTCATGTTGCGCCGCCCCTGCGCGCAAATCAAGACAACGAAATACCTACTTACTTGAGCTCAATCCCCATATACAACACATGACAAATCCGCGCGCTGACCAGGGGCGCGGCCTCCGCCGCCGGCGACCGCTGACAACATTTAATGGGGCGCCAATCGCACGCGCCACAGCCGGCGGCTCCCACGCCGGCGTGCGGCCTGGGAGCTGTGGCCGGCGGGCTCGCTCCGAGGCGGTGCTGAGCCACTTTGCGCCCAGGGCTGCGGAGAGGCTTCCGCGCCCCTGACCGACTCTCGGAAGGAGCGCGCAGCCGGCCGGCCGGCGGCGACATGAGGCACGGCGAGACGACGGCGAGACGGTGTCCACGGCACAGCCGCGCAAACCGGACCAGCACCCGTCAGCCAGAGCGGGCCAGACAGGGACGGCAGTGCAGGCAGGCCGGTGCAAAGACCAAACACTCTTAAACATGAACTTTATAAAGGTAAAACGCCGAATCCGCACCCAGAGCGCGGAATGAATACGGGGCAGTCCCGTCGTCTATGAGCGCTAGGGAAAAGATGCTGGACTGGCGACCCAGCGGCACAGGACGCGAGACCCAGACGGGCGCATCGTTTGGCCCGGCTGACGCGGAAATGTCAGCTGGCAACTGGCCAAATGATCCGGAAGGCTGTGACGTGGCATCGTGCGGCACGTAAAACATACCTCAGTCCCGTCCAGCAAAAGACTGGGTAAACTGGATCGCCCAGCTGAGTAGTAGGTTCTAGCGTACACAACAGGCTTCCCTCCACATGCTTTGAGCCCAAAGTCACCTGTACAAAGCACTCAATAACCTCATACAAGGCTCGGAACAGATAGGCTCCATCTCGCTCAACAAGGCACTCTCTTAATTGGTCGCTCGGTGTGTCGGACACCGCACACGTCTGGGCACAAAGCGTACGACGAAGGGTCTCCGTTCAGGGACCGTGAGGGGCGACCCGCCCGACACTGCCGGCCACACAGACATAATCCCATCCCAGCCGAGAAAAGCTGACCCATCTGGCGTTCGCCGCTGCGCACACGGCCCAACAGCCGTCCGTCTCCGCGCTCTGTATGATAACGGAGCCCAAGCGCGTCACGCCCAACACCCGCGAAATATGTTACCGCCCGTGGCACGGACCGCCACGCCACACCCGCCCCGCCAAACAGCAAGGCGCGCACACCCATGCGGAAATCGCCAATTATAGAAGGCTGCAGAATGCCCGCGGTGAGTCATACTGCACGGGCCGGTTTCGCCTTCAAAGGCGACAGCACGCTCGGCAGCCGTGCCGCAAAATGGCTTGCTGTATCGTCCCGACAACATAGCCCGCCGCGTCCACATCGGCTGTGTTCCCACCCGCCGGACAGAGCTGAACGAGCCAGTAGGTGCACCGCGCCGCGCGACTGGCATCCAGCTGCGGTGCGTTTGCTTGTCGGTCGGTCTTCGACGCTTCAGTTAGATTCAACTGTGAGGGCCGAGCGAACAGCCCCCCCCCCCCCCCCCGTAAAAACCAAGCGCATGCACTGTGCGCCTCGAGCACATGTCCGGGTGGCGCCTGCCGCGACTAGAGGGCGAGCAGGAAGCCCAACAGGCCCTGTCACACTCGTCCAACGGTCGGCAACAACACGGAGGTGATGGAGGCACCCGTCCGCACCACGTGGCGCTGGCCTCGAGCTCACGCACAGCCGCGCCAGACGTCTGTGGTGACCTATGGAGATCACGTTACGTCCGACCCGCCCTGGCCGCACTTCCGTAACGGCCACCAGCCACGCGAGCTACGGCCACGTGATCACGGCCCACGTGACCACGGCCTACGTGACGGACGGGCATTCCTGCACGCCGCGGCGTGGCCGTCAAGACTCGAGTCTCGTGACCCCCGACCGGCACTCCTGGGCACAGGCCCCGCGTGCAGAACCAAGACGCTTGTACTCGCACCGGCAAACCACAGCAAAAGGTTACAAAAACAGACACCCTGGGGCGGGGCAATAATTTGACGGTGCGAGTGCGTTGACTGACAACGGCTGTCTCAAACTCGCTCGGGAATCGTCATCGGAAACGCACCATCGCAAACTCGCCGCTATGGTAGGCTGATTCAGCTACCGGTCGCAACTGATTCATGGATGACCGATGGTGTTTAACTTGGCCATTCAAACCCCACCTGGTGCGGCCAGGTGTCTGGGGCGGGGGGGGGAGGGGCGCGGCGGGAGGGTTCCAAGCATGACACCTGGTCCCGTGTGTGACCATCGGACCTTTAGGAAACCACGCGGTCGGTCCGCGTCGCCGTCACGGAGCTAGCCACGCAGTCGACATCTCCCAGGGTCGACAGACCACGGTCCCTCGGGCGTCACCATGCCTGCCGAAGACGGATGGCCCGGCGGCACCGCGTGTGGGCACCCTGTCAGTGACGCACGGCGGTGCACCTTCTGGATGAGCCGCGTCATGTTCCACAGTCGCGCACATTGCCCCGTAGTTACGGATTTACCGCCGTGATTTCGCATGCTTTTCTCAGGCACAGGCACACAAAGCACCCATTTAGTATGCACATGATCCCTGAGCGGTGGTAAACCAGCCTGCGTTTACCTACAGCATCAATCAAGCAGAAAACAGTCTTAGTCCCGGCTTTCTGAGCGTTAAGATGCCGACGCAGCGTAAGAAAAAATATTGTACACAGTTGAGGCACGGGACGCCCTAGACACCGATGAGTGCCCCCGAAGCCGCACTTCGGCCAGCCGTATGGCCTTGCACGTCTCGCAGTCACATGCAAGTTTGCACCGATCGTTAAAACGCGCTGAAACGTCCAGGTAAGTTCGTCTATCACTGCACTGCGCGTAAAAACAAACCGGCATATACTATACTACTACAACTGGAAGAACTTTGAAGCAGTCGTCAAAAATGGAACGGCAAAGGCGAGACCAGCGACAGCATATGCTCTGAGAACATTACATCCCGCGGCATTCATTCGGGAGCAGAGAGCCAGCGAGCTACACCCAACAGACTTATGTCAAAAGACCTCCGAATGACCATCGTTGGCTCCAAGTGACCTAATGGACCAATGACGGACAGCAGGCTACTTAAGGATGGCAGTGAGTCCTGAAAGTTAGAAATAGGCACCAGTGTCCTGACCTGATTAACCAATAAAGAGTAGATGGGGGTCAACCCCGACTGACCAGCACTCCATACAACTGATGTGCCTGGGCAGTGGTGGGTTAGTGACCTGGCTATGCTGTGCCAGGTAAGCATAACTTGCCTGAACCGTTCTATGTTGGCCGGCCTCTGACTGACTACTATTGCTACACTTGTGATGGTCTAATGCCCAATTGGAGTGACCTGATGGATGAGAGAGATACCAGGAGTAAAACGGATTTGACATTTCCACTGATGGGTCAGTCAGTGACCTCAGACTCACTTGTGATGAACCACGGAGACCCACGACTGACCTGTGCTGGGTCTGAGGGAGAGGCTGCCATAGGCGGCCAGCAGCCGGTTGCCACCAATAGTCTTGAGGGGATGCTCCTTCTGCAGCACAGACATGGCGGCAGCCGCAGAGAGAAGCCCAATGCCAGTCAGGTTCACAGGCTCAGTCAAATGTTGTCCTGAAACAGGAAGTGGGGCCTGTGGGAGAGCCTGCACCAGTGGTACCCTCACCTGTAGCAAGGTAGCAGCATGGTCATGCTGCTATGGCCTAAAATGTCTCTTCACAAAGAGCCTAACAAATAAACAGAACACAAACACTAGAGCCCAGTGTTAGTCCATTTTAGTACACCCTGTTTGACATCACAATGTGCCCACAGGGTGACATCTCAATTCCCAGATGGTACAGAGGAAATTATATCATATGACCACCTCTGGTGAAGGCTGTCCACACTGTGAACACAACAGGCTGTTAATCCTGGCATAACTGATGACTGAGAATGTCCAGGTGATGGAAATCATCTTTAAATCAAAGGACATCCACAGATGGTGGATGTTCAATCCAAGAAGCATGTCAACCTCACATCATTCTTAGTGCTTAATAAATACCAGAAACAGGCACCAATTCACCATGCCATCTCATCAAGCATCACTCCATATCTGAAATAATAGTACAATAGGACATAACAGGGTAAGACACATGGCAGGCAATTCAATGGTACAATGAATAAGTGCTGTAACTTAATCACTTATCATCACAGCCTTTTCCTATTATTTGCTATGCATATACACTGAACACTGATACAATTTCTGAAAATGCAGAAACTCAAAATCTTGAAAAATTGTATTTTTGTAACCCCCATAGCACAGATGGCCAAAATGTGAGCAAACAATTATGGTAAGCTAAATGAAGACCTATTCCTGCCAGGCACATATATGCATACCAAGTCGTCAGCTAGCTTTGAGCAAAGGTGACATCTAGCATGCCATAGATACCTGGCTGAATAGCTACTTATATGTTCATAAGGTTAGTTTTTCCATGTGCATAGGTCATGCAATGGGGCACTATCAAAGTACAGCCAATTCTGTCTTGATCTCACAACAAACCTTAGTGATATAATCATCATGAAGAGTCAATCCTTTGGGCACTCACCAAAATCCATCACATGGTCTTATTATAAAGCACAACCATTTCTTTAACAAAAGAAGTACTCAATATCCCCACCTAAGTAATACAAAATGGAAAACACAATGACTCATACAGCACAGAATGACAGGCAATTGAAAGACTAGTTTTGCACGAAAGGGTGAACTGTACATGTCACACAAATTGAGCTCATGATCAAATCAACACATCATTAACTATCAAAATTCGGCGATGGTAGAACCAGACAGAGCAGATGGAACCAGATCCCATCTCTGGAAAACATGGCATTGACCCAATGGTGATGGTGCCGTATCAGCGTGGGCAAGAACAAAGCAAACACCCTGCCCCCACCTTCCTACATCTTCTTAGAAAATTCACTGGAACCGAACAACTTGGGCAACTTAAGCTTTTTATGAGGACAGATCATAAATGGAGAGGTGACCCATTTTCCTTACCTCTCTCGGCCAAGCGGGCGCCTTGTCCAGCATGGCGCGCTACGATCCATTACCCCCGTACAGTTACAATCGACCCAGTTTTGAACACGTCACTGACTTCTTCCACCATGCTCTCAACGCCAGCCTGTTGGATGAAATCCGCCGCAGACCCCACGACTATCGAGACCGTATCTCCACTCGGTCATTGCACCGATCAGCTGTGGCGCCCGCGATCCCGTGGCGCGTCAAAACACAACGGAAAACACGACACGGTATTTGTTGTGATATGGTAGCATACTGCTACCATATTCAGCACCGCTGAGGTGTATTTATTCTGGTAGATAGAAATATGTCACTCATGTGAAAATAGGCTGCAAACTTATCAACATAGAGAATTAATAAATTAATTAGAGCATTTCTTTCGATAAAAGTATGCATCTTTCGCTTATGCATCTAACCTTATGCATCTTGTGCATCTCTTTGCATGCATCAATATATCCATCTTCCGATTTTTCTGAGTAGTTTATGAGAAATAAGCTAATTAGCATTGTCTCATTTACATGCATAATGTCCGTCGACATATAAGCAAAACGGAACAGAGAACGAATCAGGAAGCTACGAAATATCTTACTTGACAGGCATCGAAAAAAAATGTTAAAAATGGCGTGCAATGAAACTTTATTTTTGTTGCTTTTTCGGCATAGGTGTAATCACGACCATAGGCGTAGGAACGTTTAAAAGTGTGTGTGTGGGGGGGGGGGGGGGGCAGGCTCATGGCGTACCTCGAGAACTTTTCCTGGAAAACAAGCCCGACGACCGGGAGGGGGGAGGAGGTAGAGATGGAGGCTATCACCCTTTATTGTAATGACTGCTGTTCTAGATATGCATATATAGCTGTTTCTCGCTGGTGCACACTCTTGCCTATCCGACTCATCTATGTCATTCGAGAAATAAGGCTTTCCCGCTTCCCAAAGCAATTCGTCCATTTCAGCGTTGTCTGTCTCGCGGAGCCAAAATTCCACGAGCGGGTAGGCATCTTGGGTCATTAAAGGGGCGTCTGTCTCCACAGGGTAGATGCCAAAATATGGCCTGAGCATAGGCTGGTGAGAATTTTGAAAGTAAATCGATGGCTCACAGTACAACAGATTTTGCGTGCGCCCTCATTTCGCCGGCTACTTTTTAAGAATTAAGACTTGTCGCGGCATTTTAGGCGGAAACAAGCGCGGAAGCTCGAAAGTGCCAAAAACCATGTTAGAAAAACTATAGAAGTGGAGATCCCCCCTTGAAAACCAAGCCACAAAATGAAAACCATTCTGTCATATATTCCTTGCCTGAGCTCTGCTCCCGTCCGCCGTCGGTGGCCACTGACATGGCCCGGCTGTCCCCGAATGGCTGATCGCGAACTGATGGTATGGCTTCTTTGTTGCACATTTCTGGGTCAGCATTGCTACTAATTGGGATGTAAAACATGTGTTGGACACCTGCAACAATATCTTTTCCCAAATTTCCTTCCCTAAAACCACACCGCCCCGGAAAAATACCGCCGGTAAGCTGCCTACTTTAGGTATGAACTGGCTCAGCGGACATTTGATTGCCCATCATTCGGCGTAGATGACGCAATCTGTTTTTGTGTGTAGGCAGGGGGTAGCCAGAGCCATGTTAGGAGGAACATAGGGTTGACAAAAGCTCCCTTTATGGTGATCCCCCACAAAAAGACATCCCCGGACATAGTTTGCTTGTTTACAAGGGATACGATTTTCTTCGTTTCATTGCTATTTTTACTTTTCACCCAGAACAGAAACCAGCAGCTACCGTGAAATAAATTCTGTTTACATTTTTAACACGCGCCCGGGTGGCCGGCTAGACACCCTTCGCTCGGGTGGGGGTCAATTTGACCCCCCAAGATCTCAGGACTTAAGAGAGCCAGAGACACCAAATGCACAGGGTGTGTTGATCTGTACGTGAACTCACTTTAGTCAAAGTTTGAGGTTTCTATGTCGTGATCTTCGGGTCAAATAAAGTCAAACAAGGTCATATTCCAGGTTGGCCTCTAAAGTGCACCCAGAACCTAGATAACTGTTGTAGGCAGAAGGTCACATGTTCATTTAAGGTCAGTGACCTTGCTTGAACTTTTAAAGATCATGGTGACCAGTCATGCAGGACTGCTCTGAGTTTTGCATTTGAAAAAGCGATAGAGATTATGTTAGTCAGTATGTTTCTAAAAACAAAATGTTGACCTAGGTCATTTTGGGTCAATGACCTATTCTGACCTTTAAGAAGTTCATGGAATATGCATTATGCGGTTTCTGCTACCAATAAATTTGAAATGAGCACCAGAAACTATCTCATACAGCATGCCCTGGAGTAACAAAAGAGGCCGGTTTTGACCTTGGTTTGACCTCTATACCTGATCCTAGGTCAACGTAATTTGCTCATGCAATACTTGCGTTGCCTAAGAAAGCATCTCAGAAATGTATGGCTTCGTCTAACACTTTATTGATGCATCAGGTTGAAAGATTCTCTACAAGTTGACTTCGCCGAAACCATGGCCTGACTTTGACCTACCATAGGCCAGCGACCTCACGCAGTGCATCTGACTTGTGTTATGCTAAACCATCCGCTATTCAATTTTCTGCAGCTATGCAAAACATGGCACGAATGCGCCGCGCCGTTCGGAGACCATTCTGGAAAGCCCTTCGGGGGCGAGTCAATTTGACCCCCCACCCGAGGGCGTGTTAAGGTCGATGAACTGCAGAAATCAGGCGTTTAACGACTGCATGGAGTAAATCACCGGTGTCCTTAATTTGCCATGGCTTGGTGAACTTTTCTAAACCGGTAGAGCTCAGAATCTTTTTCGTAATGTTTTATCTGCGTCCTACAAACATAAAGGACATCGCGGAGGTAGACTGTAGATCGATATGTTTGATCGAAATTTGAGGTTGAAAATTTTGATCGTAGATCGAGTGGTCAACAATGTGTATTAACACCGCCAAGCCATGGTTGTCTGGAAATGTTAAGCATTCAGTCAGAATCAATTGGTGATACAATTTCTATAACGTGGTTTTTATCATGCGCGCTCGCAAGTCTTAGCAACAAAAACCTCGACACAAGGCGCTGCAGTCTCTATAGTCCGTGGAGCGTTAGCTTAGTAGTTAACTTTTCGTCATGGGCCACCGGTGGACAAAAATGATAACGGTTCTGAAATAATTACCTTTAATCACTTGAATCGGTTAGTAATAGAAGTTATGTGACATAATTTTGAGCATGCGTACTCGCAAATCTTAGTTTAAAAAGCCTCGACGCCAGGCGTTGCAGTCTCCGTAGGCCGCGCAGCGTCGGTTCAACCGCTAATGCTGAGTCGTGGCCAACGGGGGAAACTAAAATGATGACGCTTCTAAAAGAAGTACTTTTGAATGCTTCAGAACATCAAATCTTACATCTGCAATGCAGTCTGGGCGCATATTTCACGTGTGCGACTTTTAGACTGATGATCAGAGCAGATTGGCTCTTAAAGCACCGCGAAGTGGTGCCGGAATCTGGTGCTGAAACTGAAACAGTAAAGGTAGATTTTCTATTTTTTCGTGCTTCTGTAACTATCGATCTGTCCAGAAGGCAGATTAACACGTCACCTGCCGTCTAGTGGCACTTGCAGTGGCCGACGCCGTTTGGTTTTACGGAATCTGCAACCCAGACCATCGATGTCCTTGCTTTCGAGGTTGCGGACGGGAAGGTTCAAACTTTTTGATGCACTTTTTACGAATCCATGCTGAAAAATGGACGTTCTTGGGCAAATATGGGATGGTTTTGCTCGTTTTTAAAAAACATATTTTGACCTATTCTATTCAACAATAATGAGACCTCCACTCTACTCAACAACAATGAGGCCCCTTATTTCCTTCCGGGAAAGAGGCCCCCTGAGTAGAAAACCAATGACACATTACCGGTTCCGGTCAAGAGCTAAAGGGCCACTCCGTCCCATCGCGAAGCATCTTCCGGCTGCTATTCTGGCGACACGGGGCGGGATCTCCTTGTCGATCCAGAAGCCATGGGAAGGATATATTATATTACCTCCATATTACACTATTACCTCGTATGGAGTAATATACCTCCATATTACTCCATATTACCTCCATATACCATATTACATTATTACCTCCCAAACACGGGAGGCGTTCTGACCCGCGCACTTGGCCCCGGATCAGCACAGAAACCCTCATTGCCGCAATAACATGCCTGATCGCCAAAGATGATCCAATAATTGTCACAGGCTCTAGTTCCGTGCTTTTCAGTTTTCTTCAGAGGTACTGAGGAATCCCTGAACATACATAGATTGGGCCAACATGGATTGTAGATGAAATGGGGTCCTAAGCTTGTATTAACATGGCTAATCCATATTCGTCTTAAAATCTTCAAGATTCAGTCAAAATTGATTACTGATAAAAAAAACTATACGATATCGTTCTGAACATACGCTCTCGCAGGTCATAGCAACAACAGCCTGAACACCCGGCGTCGCAGTCTCCACGCGCCGCGTGGCGTCGGCCTGCTGTGGCAATAGGCGATGGCCAATAAGCAAACGAAAAAGGTGACGCATCTTGAGGAAGATGGCTGGTGAAGTAGTTGAATCGGCATGTATATTTAAATGTGGTGCAAAAGTAAGCTAAAAACAACACTAAACTGAAAAGTGGGGGAGCAGTTAACACTGGTGGCCCCCCACCTTGAAAATTGGGGAGGGCATGGCTCACCTGACCCCCCCCCCCCCTTGTTCCTACGCCCATGACTCGAGATCTGACGAGATCGAGACGACTCTGAGATCGCGGGGATAACCAAGATGGGGGCGGGATGAGACTAAAATCTAGAGCAGACAACCTGAACTGAAAATGACATCTTGAATTGAAGGATTTTAAACACAAGCGTTCTACAGTGAAAATTGCCAAGGAAATCGCACAAATGGGCATACAATACAGTCATGAAGAACGAGGTAAAAATAATGCTTTCCGTCCACAAATCTCCTCACCGGTTTCGCCATCACCAGGAATGACATGGCAGCCAGAAGACAGGACATGGAAGATAGATAGGTGGCAACAAGACACGTTAGCGCCCGGGGGGCGGGTTGAGATGGGACAAGATGAAACAGTATAGAGAAGAGGATTGGAGCATAGGGCAGCATAGGGCACAGGACATGCCGGGGCAGAACAAGAATCGTCATTAGGACTTTGCGAGGCACTCAGGTGCTGAGGCTGTGTGAGCGTCGCTTATCTATCACCCTGGCAGGAAGGGCGTACACCGTGGGGAATCGAACCCCGTACCCCTGGTTCCCCACACGCGCAGTGGTTAACGCAGGCGCGTTAACAGAAAAGAAGAGGTTAGCACAGCAAACCACAGCATACAATGAGGATGAGAAAAAGGAAGTTTGTCAAAGTCTATCGAGAGGAGATATTTCTGTGTCGTCTTCATCGTTCCCCATATAAAACGCCTGTGTTCCTTCAATGTGGAACACTCCACGGCGATCTACGGTCGGGGCGGGCGGTGGACGGCAATCAGCAATTCTACGGACCGCACATGATGGGCCTTCACTGCTACATTAAGAATACCATAAATAACAAAAATACGCTAAAAACTCATAAGACTACGCAACGTTATAATCAGATATGCGCAAGGAACGCGTCTAGTGAAGTTTTGTGTCGCTACATGACATGGTTTAGTAAATATGTTCAAGTTAAGCTGAACAATATAAACGGATAATATTCCAACCAGCTTTCTTGTATTCAATGGGAACTTTCGGGGTAATCTCTATCCCTTCTTCAGCCTTGACCAACAAAGGTATTCTTGAAAATAGATCCAGGCACGCATTGAAAAACCTAAGCGTCACGTGCCATTTGATGTACCAATCCCTCTGAGACACCGAAAATAAAACAGATGACCAGTTCTTCCATTCAGTCGCAGAGATATAATGCAAACCGTTGACAAAGAGCGCATGCAAGACATTCAAGATTTCCATACGATCTCTATACATTTCTATAGAATGCTAGCATGTCACATGACAGCTGCCACTGCGCATACCTCTCAAAAATGTGCATAATTATTTCACGTTTCGGAAATGATTTAGTTTTGACGCGTACGGGATATCGCAACACCTAAAGGAGATAACGTACACGTGTACAAAGTGCTTCATCTGAAGCCCGCTATCGCGCTCCGTATTACCTAAGCTGACTGCTGTTTTTCCCGTGCTAATCATATCGTTTCAAAATTTGATATACACTCGCTATCGG
This sequence comes from Pollicipes pollicipes, assembly GCF_011947565.3. Classification (NCBI taxonomy): domain Eukaryota; kingdom Metazoa; phylum Arthropoda; class Thecostraca; order Pollicipedomorpha; family Pollicipedidae; genus Pollicipes; species Pollicipes pollicipes. Next base: position 16,727,676 of record NW_023596818.1, read on the forward strand.
TACCCCTGGTTGTCTATTCAAATTTTGCCACTGAGCGTTCTACAAACGAAACACACACACACCCTTAATATTTCTTTTTCTCCAGTTTGTCTCATAATCTAAAATTTTCCTTTCCTCCAATGCGATACACTGACCCGTGTCCAGAACGTGCCTCGGAAGGCACGAATGTTGATATTTGCGTTTCCGATGGCTTCTTTTTCGTCCCAATGCGGGCAAAATCCGTTTCCATGAACATCATTGTCTGACGAAGACTGAAAAGGGAATAAAGATTATACGGAGAGCTCTCGTTGAATATGAGCCAGCTAGTTGGAATATCACCTTGTTTTCATTTACCATATCCCAGCTCAGCGCTCTTTCCAAACAAAGAACTAAACAAGTCCGAATTCAGGTGAATTTGACCTTTGACCTGGCATGATAGGCAATATGGACCTAAAAACAACATATTAGTACCAAACGCGGTATCTTGTTGAGACTAATCCGTGTGTTTTCCGTTAGACTTTTTCTTTCTTAGTTTGGAAGCAGCAGAGAGGTCGGTGTTGTCGCAATGACCCCTACGATCAGTCCGCTTTATGAAAAACGCCGAATTAGGGCGAAAGTTAATAATCTTTTGCGTTCGCTCTTGTTTATGCTATCAGCCATGTTCATGTACATTAAGTAAGCATGCAATAAACCAACGACCTCTGGGTGCAGAAATGTAGTCTGCTGTTCAATGGTGGTACCCCCGCCCCCTTTCCCTTCAGTTAAACCCCTGCCTCCCGAACTTGGGAAGAAAGTGGGCAAATCCGCGTAAAACATGCTTAGTGTGTCCTTTTTTGAGTATTGTAGATTTTAACTGCCCAATCCACCCGCCATCTCATTTTGCGAAGCACGCTCCTGTTACGTTATCTGCGTCGAGTAGCATTACGATTTTGTAAAGACATACAGGCAGCTGGCCAGCAAAGAGCTACCAGAGTCCATCAAGGTTGGCCTAGCCAAGGCTCCGCACGCATCTCGTGAAATGTGGGCCGGACCCCCTCCACCCACGCTCCCCAATTTAAAGCTTTTAATTACAACAGGCAGACTTCAGCGGTCTGTGCGCTGCTCTCGGGCTTATTCCCTGGCATATTCTAAATGATTTAAATGTTGAAGATGCTGTCCACCTGCTCCATGATCTTGTATTCGCTGCCACTGCAAACTTCATACCTGTTGTTGAGCTCCGAAACCAATTTCCTCCATGGTTTGGCCGGTCCGTTCGAGACTTGTGTGAGAATCAGATGGCTCACAGACGTAAGAAAGCGCTTCCGACTGCCAAAAATATTGCTAGGCACCGTACAGCTAGAGCCGACTTCAAAACAGCAGCTGATGCTAAATATTCCGAGTTTTGTTGGGTTTAGTGCAAGACTCCAAGGAAAACCCGTAGCATTATTGGTTCTTCGTTAAGTGCTTGAAGTCACTCTGAAGTCACTCCCGTTCTTGAGTGCGATAGCAATGTGTACAAGAGGGACGAGGAGCGTGCCAACCGTCTGAATGTGTTTTGCTCGTAAGCCCTGCGACCCTGACGTTCGTATATTGCCTGACCCACCTTTGCTCGATGCACCTGGATAAGACAGCTTTACCGTACCACATGGCCGTATAGCAACCTGTTACGCGATCTCATTGCACACCAGGCCTGCGGTCCCGGCGGGCTCAGTGCCCGGATTCTCAAGGGGTGTGTGCCGAGGAGCTAGCTGTTACGTTAGAAATAAAATGCAAACCTTTTTTAAACCCAGGTGTCTACCCTGCCATGTGGAAGAGAGCGAATGTGATGCCAGTGTACAAGAAGGGGTCTAAAAAACTGCCCGAAAATTACAGACCTGTGTCTTTGATTCCTATCTGCTCAAAGATGGTGGAGGAAATTGTGGGCGGAAGCCTGTTACAGGTCTGTCTGGCCACCCTTCCGCATCTCAACACGGATAACTTCCAAGCGCTCTTTCATCACAAACCATTCACTGTTTTCTTCAACGCTGCTGGACATCTTCCTCAAAAGGTAAGCAAACAGATGCGATTTACACCGATTATTTTTTACTATTCACCAGTGTCAATTACCTTCTTCCGCTTCACGAGCTTCCCTATTCTTTTTGCATTACTGGCCGCGCTACATCTGGTTGAAGTCGTGCGTGAGCAATCTTTCACACCGTGTAGTGCTGAACGGGAAGCAGTCTGACTGGATTCCAGAGCGATCTCGTGTTCCGGAAGGCAGCATCCTGGGACCGTTGCTGTTCGGCTGCTCTCTGGCTGATGCTCCTGACCAAGACTGAGAGTGATTGCCTTACGTTCGCCGGTGATGTGAAAATTTATCACCGAATCGACAACATGGCAGATTGTCTCACACTTCAGACGGATTTTGATCGCCTCTGTGAATGGCCCAAAAACTGGGGACTGAAATTGAGCCCAGTTAAGTGCCATACCATCCCATTTACCCTTCGCACGCCATCTGTTCACTACTCATGCGCACTAGACGGTCACCGCTTGGATAGCTGTCAACAGATTCGTAATCTTAGCGTCTTCCTGGACACCAAACTCACCTTTGCCAATCACATAGACCCAACTTTCTCAAAAGCAAACAGGATGAAAAAGCAAACAAAAGCAAACCCTTCTCATGCGAAGCATGTAAATGTCGTCATGCCCTCGTCAAGCGCCGTTCGATCAAAAGGCTTTGCCCTGTGTCTTCAACGCTCATCTGACATCATTGGTAGAGCACGGTGGCGTTATTTGGAGCAGTGATGCCGTTTCCCATCGCGCCCGATTCGAAAGACTACACCAGTTTATCATGTGGTTGGGTCCGAGTAGCCAGTCCCGGTGTCTTCCGCTGAAGTATGAGTATCTTCTTGCTTGCTTCAAAATAGCATCTATCGAGGCACGCTTTGCTCAGTCTGACGCATTCCTTTACGACGTGTATCATCACACGCTTGACTGCGCTCAGCCATAGGCGGATCCTGGGGGTGTGGGGGGGGGGGGGGGGCACGGCATCATGGCCCACCCACCCCCCAAAAAAAACTCTGAGGGTATGTTTTGGCTCCCCAAATATTCCCAGAACTTCATAAAGTTTCGTCTACTTACCGTCTGTTTTAACTTTGATGGTGCAGTATCAAACATTTATTTCCGTTCCGTATCATTTCGGTGCTTTAATGGTGTCCCTACTAGGTACTCGCGAGAGGCACCATGCACTGGACCTCGGATCCCACACCAGCCAGCTGGCGACGAACGGTTGCCCCCCCCCCCCCAAAAAAAAACAACAACTCCAGGCTAGATCCGTCCATGCGCTCAGCTGACATTACTGTTCAGTTTGGCTAAGCCCGTCCGGAGTTCTCGGCATATCGGCCTTTTCTACGACCCATTTGCAAGTGTCAACACTGTTCAAAATGAGTTTGTCGCACGACTACCCACTGTCTGCAATATTTCGTTTTTTTTCTTTGCAGCATTCTCCCTCACCTGGCTTTTTCATCCAGTCAGATCATTCCGATCTCATTTGTTCAGGTTTGCCGGCACGCGTGGAACATTCTCTTGATGGCCGCTGTGTCTGAGTATGTAATGTGCATGTGCGGCTTCAGTAATATATATATATATATATATATATATATATATATATATATATATATATATATAATATATATATTACATGTATATATGTGTGTGTGTGTGTGTGTGTGGTGTGTGTGTGTGTGTGTGTGTGTGTGTGTGTGTGTGTGTGTGTGTGTGTGTGTGTGTGTGTGTGTGTGTGTGTGTGTGTGTGTGTGTGTGTGTGTGTGTGTGTGTGTGTGTGTGTGTATGTGTGTTTGGTTATATTTTTTGTTTGTGGTGAATCGTATATCTATTGTTTTAAAACTGAACTGTTCCTGCAAATAGGCTTTTGCCTGTGAAATGCTTATGTCCTAAATAAACAATAGACAATCTTCGCAGCTGATCTGACCACCTGACCTGCCTGAATTTAGTTATAAATGAGATCCTTAGACAACCCTACCAATTTAATATCATCAGCAAATTTCGAGACTTTACTGTCTAATCCCATCTCAATATCATTTACAAAAAAACCGTACATAGCAAAAGGCACAACACCGGCCCCACTGGAGCCCACACTCTATTGCCTTCCATTGCGTCTAAGCTCTTTGCTTGCTGTTTAGTATCCAAGCCTTTACGTACTTAAGGAGCTATCCCTCCATGCCATGTAATTTTAACTGTAGTAGACTCCTGTGTTGCACCCTAGCAAATGTCTTGCTAAAATATAAACAGCATATAAATTATTGCCTTCAGCTATCTGACTAGTAATGCACTCGATAAACATCAACAGAAGATTTGTCAAACAGGGCCTACTGGTTGTGACGTATTGTGGCGCGTACTAGACGCACCCAAACACAAACGCAAGTGTCTCACGCATGAGGTTTACCCCCCCCCCCCCCCTCCCCCTCCCGAATCAATCCGTTTGGTGAAACTTATTTGGTGTAATTTGGTGGTAATTGTGGTTATTTCTACAGTCTAGCTCACTTCCACCGCATAGTTTTGTTAAACTAAACCGATGTAGTCCTATAAAGGCTTGTTTTTGTTAAGTTATTTAACGTTTTTAGCTCCAAATACTGCTTTTGCATTAATTCAGATTAATCGAGAAGGTGGTCCTAAAAAGTACCCAAAAGGCCGTACGTATTTATTTCAGTAGATATTGAAATGCCACAGGTAGAGAAAATCTGCTGCAAAGCTATCAGATAGAGGTTTTCTCGCTGGGCTGCTTGGTCCGCGAAATGCCAAACATAGACATCACACTTCGCTACGGGTGCCCGACCGGGTGGCAGGCAGGGCGCTATAACAGCGCAACAGCGCGGTGACAGCGTAATCGTAAGAGTTATTGAAGTCAAGTTGAAGATCAGGAGGCAAAGACGCTGAGCGAGATGGGCGAATCGCACATAGTCAAGATTCAAGTATTTTCAAGTGTGCGGTTCTGGTCAGATTACCACCACCGGACCCCTATAAACTAAGTGCTTGGAGTCGGACATGAAAGGTGTTCTTGCCTATTCCGGTCAATAATGGTGAGGAACAGTGAAGAGAGTGGAAACAAAATAGAACGTAGTGCTATTTTGCTTGCACATTACTTGCATTGTCGTCAAAAAAGTGTGCGATTCCAAAACGCACTCTTCTGCGCCATCGCGATGGAAAAGTGCAAACACTTGGCTGTGTTAAACTTGGCCGCTACAGGGCGGTTTTCTCCCCGGAGGTCGAGCTGGACCTGAAAGCCCACATTATCGATATGGAGAGCCGTTCGCACGGCCTCACATTGCCTGACGTCCGTTGTCGTGCCTTCGATTTAGCGGAGAAGCTACACATCTGTCATTCTTTTAAGCATGGTCTTCCGGGTTAAGATTGGCTAGCCGGTTTCCTGTCCTGGCAGTCGGACGGATGTGTACGAGAACCTGACCCAACAAGAACAAGCAGAGCCATTGCCTTAAACAAAGAGACCGTTGCTGCATATTGCGGGCCTTACAAGGACGTGGCGCTCGCTAAAGACTACAGGACTCAATACATCTGGAACGTAGATGAAAAGCATACCACACCAGTGCAAGCATGCCGCAAGACCCCTAGAGGAAAGAGGGCCGTGGGAAAGGGAGCAGCGCCGTAGGGGGCCAATTCGCCACAGCCGTATGTGCCACGAGTGCTGCAGGGCAGTACGTGCCTCCCAATAATAGCGTGCCCAAGGAAGAATTTAGAAAATGTCCTGATGAGAGGCGTCTCAGCGCAGTCGGGGCCGTAAGTGACAGCGGTTGGATGGAAACGCAGTTGCTCATCGATTGGCTGCATCACTTGCAGAAGTGGACCCACAGCAGCGTCTCAAACCTACAGCTGGCTCTTCTCGATGGCCACCACAGGTACAAAACTACGGGGGTGATCTGCTTTGCGAGAGGCCACGGCATCAAACTTCGAACGTTCCCACCGCACACCACACACAAACTTCAGCCGCTAGAGTCAGCTTCTCCAAGCCTTCGAAGGCAGCCTGCGGCTTTAGATCGAAAAAACGGCTCATTTTCAACCACGGGAAGCGAGTGACGCTACATGAGGTGACCGCCATTTTTGGCACCGTCTTCAACGGTGTGACTGCCCCAGAAAAGGCTTGCAAAGGCTTCAGCGCCAGCGTACCGGGGCTGCTGGATTCCGAAGTGTTTTCAAACAGGATTTCATGGGCCAGTGATGAGCCGAGAGTTGGAGCCAAGTCCGGAGTCGTACATGGACAGTGACAACATGCTGCAGAATGCTACAGAAGACACGGCGGAAGATGGTCCAGTATTGAAGCCGACTCCACCGCACGGACAGTGGGGTTAAAAGCGTCCCTCCCCCCCCCCCCCCCCAGTTCTGAAAGACGTAACGAGCCTGTGACCGGTCCTACCGGCATTCGAATTGTTCAGAGCCTGTCCTCGTTGCAATCGGCAACAGGAGAAGTGCGCTGTGGTAATCTCTTCGTCATACAAAACGGTCGCTGGGAAAGAAAAGTCAGGGCAAAAAAAAAACAGAGGCAGGGAAGAAGCGTTAAAGTGATACAGGGTAACGGAAAGGTCACAGAGAAGCAAGGCGATGTAGGCACCAGGTGCTTCATCTGCTGCGTGCTGTACCGCTCGTCTTGCGAATCCCAGATTCAGTGCACGAAGTGCTCAAAACTGACGTGTGAACTATGCACGGATGCTAACAAAGAACAGACAGCATACGTGTGCGCGACCTCTGCCGGAGTAGCGGAAAGGTTGAAGAACGACATGTGAGCACCGTTGTACCAAAGTTTTAGTTTTCCCTTGCATGGAGTGCCGTTTTTAGTATCTTGTAACCAGTTCCGACTTGAGTGACGTTTTTAATCTTGTTGGACATTGTGACTGTGTCCACGGTTTGAACGGTGTGCTCCTTGAATAAGGCTGTCAAACGCTGCAAAATGAAACATTTAAGCACAACCGTGCATCACAGACATTTGCAACGTGTGAGCTGGACAGCATGAGACAACAGAGAACGGTCAGTGAACTAAAACATATTTTATATGCCATTACATCGTACGCATGCATTAAGCCTATAATTCTTGAATCAACCACACTTCATTTGGCGCTCTTCATTCATGTCTATGTTTCTGAAGAACCTCCGCAGATATGACCTCTATGCCTGCTTTATGAAATGGAGGGTGAACAGGACGCAAACAGGAACATTTTAAGAAGAGCTTTATTTGTTCAAACCTTAAGGCTGATGCCTTCTGAGATAAGCAATTAAATGAATGCGATAGCAAGTGCCAAAGTTAAAGGGAATGTTTCAAACTCGGAGAAATTTAAACAAGCATTAGATGTGATGAAACGGGTCCATTTACCACCATAAGTATGCATTTAGATGGAAAAGACTGGTCTAAACAGCACCATTTTTGTTTGATAAATATGCTCCTCAAGGCGTCATGGTTTGATTGCGTCATCTTACCCTGCACAGCATTGATCGAGAGCCAATTGACGGGTGCTTTATCTGAAAATCGCGCTCACAAACACCAGATATGAACGCCTTGACAGCTATATTTTCTTGGTCCTGATCACCGAATGGCTTCTAGAATGACAGGATTAGAAGGGCGTTATTATGACGTCATGAATACCAAGGCCCTCCCCGATATACTTTTTTTCATTTTCGCGGGTGTGTAGCTCACAAATCACACGGGCTCAGCTCTTAAGGAGGGCAGGATTGTGATCAGCGCAAAAAGGTCTTCAAGATGGCTATTTCAGTTTAAAACCTCACATAAATTTGGAACGCTCCCTTTCAGCTCGCACAGGGTAGGTGCGCTTTGCCCCAGTGCAGAGTGCTGTTTGCCCCGAGCTGTGGCAAAGCGTCAAGCACATTTTGTTGGCAAAGGGTCAAGCACAAGCACATGCACAAGCACAAGCATTATTTTAGAGCGCAAAAACACCATCAATGCGTTTATAAATTATTCAAATTATTTAATGCGAGAAAATACATTGAGCTTGCTACTTATGAGCAGTATTAGCACCTAGTAGCAATAATTTAAAGTTTCAGTACCCAAGTTAGCCCGATTACACACCTCAGTCCGATGATATGATATTCTTAATGAAACTAGGGTGCGTTTTGCCCCACCATAACCAAATGGTCTTTTTGGCGAAGGGCAATTAAAGACATTCCAATTCAGCGAATGATCAAATAGGTGAAGTCATTTTGTAAAGCTGTGAATAAGACGATTAACATTGTTTGAAGCGATCACTCCCGTAGACTGTGAAGGCTGCTCATAAATGTCGGTCCACATTGATGCGAAGCGGGTCGGTGAAGCGTTATCAGTATTGTTAACGACGGATGTGCAGCTTTGCAGCTTAAGTTTTGAGGCATAGTAGAGGAAAGCGGCCTAAAACCGCCCTCAGAATGCGCTAGAAAAGTGGTTTCTCTCTGGATTCGGCCGATTTTGCTCCCCAATTTAGAGGGCTGGAGTTGCTTAGATTCGTTTATCAGATAAAAAAATCCGTCCTGCATCACTCACCTTGTTGGACACCGAAAATGTCAATGACCTGTGGAAAGTCAAAAGAGTCTTGGTATGCACTAAGGGTTTTATTTTCTCCTACGTGTTAGTGCTCTTCGTTTTACTCATGCCCATGGTGCGAAAATAATCACAGCCACGGTGCGGAGGAATCGGGAATTCTGATCCAATGGTCTGGCACTGCGTATTGCAATGCATATTGCTATGGAAATACTGAATAACCTGTTGCACATGTAAGCGTTTACAATAAATACTCCTTTCAAGAGCCTCCACCTACAATCTTTTCCATTTTGGCGCCTAAGCATCATTCTAATAAGTTAATTCGATTTAAGCAACTTAAGCGTATTATCATAAGTGTTCAAAAAAATGCTTCTAGCGTTAGTATTTTAATAAAGAGCACTTCAGCTGATTAACATTATGCTTAAGAACATGTTGGCAAATTTGCTTTCGGTAAATATGCATTTTAACTTACTAGCAGTTCGAAAAATTGGTATTCAGAAAACATGGATTTAAGTTATTAACAGTTTGGAAATTTGATACCTCCATAAAAAACATGCCAGCAAATCTCCGTTCATTTTTGACACATGACGTTTTGAAGGCACAGCAGTAAAAGGTATGTCTATGCTATTGAATATGGCTAAATTAATTCGACACAAGGACGCAACGTTTTTGGCTTTTGTTCGGTTACCGGCATGAGAGGATGCCCTCTCCATATTGTTGTCATATCCGATGCATAAGTAAATGGCGCTTTCTGGGATGTGTGGATGGCTTTGTGTCATTTTCACCATGCAAAGGGCTTTTAATTACGTCACATGCACCATTTGCGACGCTTCTAGACCGTTCCTAATTAATAGATGTAACTACACCAAAAGTGCCCACGGGTACATTAATATTCGGGGACATATTCACAAGCTGTAGGCACTGTAACGCGGACATTCACTATGAACCAAATATGTAGTTTTGCTTCTCTCATCAACTTCTTATTCCTTCTCGCTGATCCCAGATGTTATGCTCGCGAAACCCCTGAGTCTCTTACATCGTCCACTGTAGAGCTGGGGCTCGCGGAGCACGTCTTCGAGGGTTTAATGCCACTTTTTGTCTTTTTCCCTTATTGTTAGATCACACGCGTCCGATCTAATCGGTAATGTCAGTTTTCTTGAAGTCCCTCTGAATAGCTCAGAACTTCGACTGAAGCCTGCGTGAGAATCTCATTGAATTCCTTCCTCACCACTATGAAAGTAATGCATTTATTTTGTTGCTTTTTCACTAAGTTGTCCGAATGCTCGTGTAATATATGCAACGGAAGCTTTAAACACTGTTTAAAAAAGCACGCTGTCATCAGGCCTATTATTCTGCGAGTCAAACGAAACGCTATACCATGACCTTCATTTTTTCTATATGGCGTTCGCCACAGTGGCTCTTTTCGAAGCCAACTTTGGGTTTGGGACACGGAGTACCACATGGTCTGTAATGACACACTGGCTCAAGCTTCAACCAATGCACTTCTCGGTAACTGGCCCTCGCCGCCCGCTGCGCCAATCACGAACGTTCATTTGTACTGACATCGTTCACACCAGAGGTGCGACTTCTAAGCGCGCAGGCCCGCACCGCGCGGGTTAAAACAGCTCAAAAGTGGGACCTAAACAGCCGAGATGCACTCTGGGGCAACCGAGATAGAAAAAAGTGTAGCGCTGTTACGAAACGTTGACAGCGTCATTTGGACTCGAAAATGATTAAAATAATTATCCTTATCATCTTTTGATGACGCTGCAGCGTCACTACACAGCGATATCGCTATACGTAATTGGTCCTAAGGTTTCCCCACAGGATGTTTTTTAGATGCTCCCCAAAGGTAGGACACTTCCTTTAAGAGGTAATATTCATGCCTTTTGCTTTTTGGTTACTGTGTTCAATGAAAACAATCATGATGGAACACAGCACCATCCATAGTTTATAACAAGTCTTCTAAATTTTACCGCTCTACCATCCATGAGTTTAAGTCACGCCTGAACGTCACTCATAGTAAATGTAATGTTTCTCCCGACCCTCGCTTCGTCCTTCCCCATATCAGTCACGTGTCTCATGGATTGCCGTAAGCCAAAAAATGTTGGTTGTTAGCATCGTTCCATTCAGTGATCCTTAAAACAGCATGTATTTTGCTCAGTATCTCTAGTGCACTGTTAAAGGACCGCGCCTCTTAAAGGGAATGTTCCACATTTGTATGGCGTGTTGAGCTGAAATAGCCATCTCGAGGACATTTTGATGCAGTTCACGGATATGCCCTTTTTAAGACCCGAAACGTTCTGGTTCCTGAGTTACACGCCCGCAAAGTACGAAAAGTCTTATTTAAAGCCTATTTCAAAATCGTCTTCTGTTTACTGACGCCATAGAGACGTCATTAGATCCCCGTGATATTACAGGCTGTTTTTTATGGTCAAAACAGCATGGCCACTGCTACATTTGGAAAGGCGATGGTGGTGCACATGTGGTACAGTGCGCGGAACATGATTGGCACTTAAGAAGATTTTACTGCTGAATGCGTGTCGCGAACACAAGCGTGAGCAATTTCGGATTGCGCGACACTCATCGTGAACGGGTCATTTGTGTTTATTTCTAGGCCACAAGTCAATGTTTTAAAAAACGCCACTGTCTGCAAAAAAGCACGGCACCCAAAAAGTGGGCACTCTCCCGAAGTTAAAAAAAGACGCGACGGCAGATCTGTCTTTTTTCTCCTGCTGATGTTTTCTTCTACTAACGTATCTCTTACAGACAGCTCGGTGGGCGCCTTGTGTACCGGAGCACAGGACCTTCACGTGCTTGTGGGTTAGCCCATTATGAAATTAGGGAAACATTACAGTAATTTTGGATATATATTTATCTAAGTACTTCACACACATGCTACGACAACTTTAAAGCTGGAGCAAAAAACTGTGTTCTACAAGAAAACCCTCTTGAGCCGCATCACCACGAACCCCCACTGGGACTTTGTTTCGAGGGGAGGTCGCGGTGAAGTTCGGTGTTGTGACTGAAGATCTGTGCGGAAATTGTGAGAAAATCTGCAACTTGATAGTCCCGCGAGCTGTGCAAATGTGAGACCACACTTATTTGACAACAAAGCGTAAATCGGGGGCTCTGCGTGTCATCACTGGTGGTATGTGCCAGTGGCTTGTATTGGTATTGATGTGATGGGAAGTGTGCATGCGAGCTTTGTTCTTCTGAGAGAAGACGTTGTTTTGGTATTCTTCAGTCTACTGACTCCCAATAAAATGTGGTGTGTTGATGCCTGATATATTGATGCCTACTGATACTGATGCCTACCACTACTTTTATGTTTGTGTTTAAATGTGACAAGAGAATACTGGCAAACTGAGAGAAACACTAGCACTTATGTTGCAGGGGTGTACAAGGCAAGTACTGGTACTAGTACTTCATTATGATCCTGCCAACATTGTGAACCTACTGAGGTATTACTGCGTGTAATTAATCCATTGCATGCCATTATATCAGGAATTCATTTTGCCAGCAGGGGCTGGTGTGTGCAGTTCATTAATGGACATGCTCAGTACAGGCTCACAGTACATGACTGCAAAATTGTCTTTCCATAAAAATTCTGCAAATATAGAGCCTTATTATTACTGATGCACATTGTACTGTCTTCCCAAATCTTGTATGTAGGCGAGCATTGCTCATTAGTAATCAATGTTATAGTGACTGCAACTTGCGTGGGATGCTGGGTGCTGAGAAAGGCGTAAAAGTATTGCTGTTTGTGTCTTGGACAGCACTTAAAAATATGTTTATCATGAGCCTTGTGTGCACTGGCAGCTTCATCATCTCCTTGCATTTTGCCCATCCAACCATGACAACATGCACTGGTCATGTCTCCTGCCCTGCGCAAGGTCAGAATGTTTGCCGTGTCATTACACCATATGTAAAATTGCCCTGTTATTTTTTAGTAAAGCAGCCTGATGGCTGCAGCGTGTTGCAAAACCATACAAGTGAAAGATGTGTTTGCACGTTTCTCACGTGCGTTTTTTGGATTCCCGAAGCAGGCTGAGCAAGTGATGCCACTTATTGGTTGCCTGCTTTGCTGAAAGTGATTTGCGTATTGTATCATGTGTTTTTGGTTAGTCGTATGTCAGATGGGAAGTCAATACAAGAGCGCATGCTTGACTCATCTTTTCATGCTGGAATTTATTATGAAGGCGGCATGGATTGCCGTCGAAATAACCATATTGATGTTCCTTACGTCATGCCACAGTACAGCACCGAGATAGTGCCACAATGAACCTATTGACCAGTGCCATAACACAATATTCCACATTGGCTGAATATTCTATGTCAAGTCCATGAAATAGCAGCTTATAATTTGTGAATGACTGGTAAAAATGTGTTAAACAATGCTAAAGGACTGTCTACGGCAAGAATGTTGTTGCACGACAATGGTTATATCAGGGTTAATTATTAAGTGCATGAATAATCCTAAGCAAAAACAAAACACATTTTTGGTAGCCCAACCTTACCATCTCTACCAAAGCAATAGCAGTGCTTTGACAATCAATGCATGACAACATTACAAATTTATTAATTCTCGCATGTCACCGCATGTCCAGTTACAAACAATAAAGACAATATAAGAAGTTTATTATGCTTGCCACGGCACTCAATTTCCAGTTACAAACAATAAGGACAGTGAATTCTGTATACATCACATGATATCAATGTCAGGACTACAGCACTCTGCGCAACGATGGGTCGACAGTAAAATATTGTAAAAATCATCAACAGCAAAGCAGCAACAGCAGCAGCACAGCGCATCGTGCTTTGGTATCAATAATCTCCTATAAAAGCTGGCTATCGCTACGTCGCACATGTCAAGCAGTCAACGGAAGCTTTTCTTACGGCCAGCACCAAGACAAAAAATCTACAAATAACCCACTCACTAACCCCCCCCCCCCCCCCCCAACAGCCCCCACGACGAGAATGGCCGGTTGGCGTCAGCTTCCGTGTGTTTCGAGGTATTCTTTAGGTCTGGCTGCCAGATTCTGCCAGGTTTTGAGGTCGTAACAAACCCATTTCATGACGCCATTAAACAATGACGTAATGAAGCCCATTTTTCAAATTTGAAATGCTGCTACTTAGCTTGGTTTTTGCACCTTGAAAGTTTGCCGGTAGTTACAAGGAAGCATTTCCCATCATATCTGATGCCTAACTCAATAGCTTCAAATGTGGAACATTCCCTTTGGAGGGAATGGGGAAAGGGAAAGGAACTTTGCACATCATTGCACGCAGTGCTGTAGTCCTGACATTGATATCAATTGTGCTGTGTACAGTAGTCACTGTCCTTACTGTTTGTAACGGGAAGTGGGGTGTCGTGCCAAAATTAATAGATTTGTAACATTGCCTTCATTATTTCTAGCTTCAAAGTGGGGTCACGCAAAAATTAATAGCTTTGTAACGTTGCCATGCATTGATTGTCAAAACATTGCTCTTGCCATGGTAAGTATGGTAAGGTTTTGCTTAGGATTGTTCATGCAATTAATAGTTAACCCTAATATAACCATTGTGGTGGAACGGCATTCTTGCCGTGGACAGTCCTTTGGCATTGCTAAATAAATTTTTACCAGTCATTCATAAATCATAAGCTGCTATCTCATAGGCTTGACAAAGAGTACTCAATCAATGTGGTACATCGTATAATGGCACTGGTTAACAGCTTCATTGTGGCACTATCTCGGTGCTGTTCTGTGGCATGCCATAATGAACAACAGCATGGTTATTCGACCGCAATCCATGCCGCTTTCATAATAAAGTACCGCATGAAAAGATGGGTCAAGCATGCACCCTTGTTTTGACTTCTCATCTGACATATGACTGACCAAAAACACATAACTTAGTATACAAATCACTTTCAGCAAAGCAGACAGCCAATAAGTGGCATCACTTGCTCAGCCTGCTTCGGGAATCCAGAAAACGCTGGTGAGAAACATGCAAGCACATCTTTCACTTCCATGGTCATGCAGCATGCTGCAGCCATCAGGCTGTTTCACTAAAAAATAACAGAAAAATCTTACATGTGGTGAAATGACACTGCAAACATGCTGACCTTGCACAGGGCTGGAGACATGACAAGTGGATTTAGCTATGGGTGGATGGACAAAATGCAAGGAAGTGATTAATCTGTCAGTGCACACAAGGCTCATGATAAATATTGTAATAAGTGCTGTACAAGCAATACTTTTCCCCCGTTCTCAGCACCTAGCATCCCACGCAAGTTGCGGTGACAATGACATCGATTACTCAGGAGCAAAGCTTGCTTACATACAAGACTTGTGAAGACAGTACAATGTGCATCAGTGATAATAAAGCTCTATATTTGCAGAATGTTTTGGGGAAATGCAATTTAGCAAAGCCATATAATGTGAGCTTATACTGAGCATGTCCATTAATGGGCTGCACACACCAGCCCCTACTGGTAAAATGAATTGCTGATATAATGGCATGCAATGGATTCATTACATGCTGTAATACCTCAATAGGTTCACAATGTTGGCAAAATAATAATGAAGTGCTACTACCAGTGCTTGCCTTGTACACCCCTGCAACATAAGTGCTGGTGTTTCTCTCAAATTGCCAGCATTCCTTTGTCACCATCAAACACAAACATAAAGGTACAGACAGGCATCAATATCAATAGGCATCAATATATCACATTTTAGTGGGAGTCAGTAGACTGAAGAATCCCAAAACGATGTTCTCTCTCAGAAGAACAAACCTCGCATGCACACTCCCCATGACATCAATACCAATACAAGCCACTGGCACACACCACCAGTGATTACACATATTCCGAGCCCCCGATTCACACTCTTTCGTCAAGTAAGTGTGATCTCACATTTGCACAGTTCGTGGGACTATCAAATCACAGATTTTCTCACAATTTCCGCACAGATCTTCAGTCACAACACCGAACTTCACCGGGACCTCCATTCGAAACAAAGTCCCAGTGGTGGTTGATGGTAATGCCGCTCAAGAGGTTCTTCACGTAAAGGACAAGTTTTTGCTCCAGGTTTAAATTTGTCGTACCATATGTGTGAAATACTTAGATAAATATATATCTAAAATTACTGTAATGTTTCCGTAATTTCATAATACCTTGCTAACCCATAAACCCGTGCAAGGTTCTGTGGTCCGGTACACAAGGCGTCGACCGAGCTGTCTGCAAGAGATACGTTAGTGCAAGAAATGAAAACGCCAGTAGGAGAAAAAAGATAGATTTGCCGTCCCGTCTTCTTTCTTACAATCTCGCGGGAGTGCCCAGTTTTGCGTACCGTGCTTTTTTACAGACAGTGGCGTTTTTTTATAACATCGACTTGTGGCCTAGAAATAAGGAAAAATAACCTGTTCACAACGAGTGTGGCATGGCACGTAATTGCTCACGCCTGTGTTCGTGCCACGCATTAAGCAGTAAAACCTTCCTAACAGCCAACCATCTTTCGCGGACTGTACCACATGTGCAGCATCATCGCCTCTCCGAATGTAGCAGTGGCCATGCTGTTTTGACCATACACAAAAGCAGCCTGTAATATCACGGAGATTTAATGACGTTCCTATGGCGTAGTTAATCAGAAGGCGATTTTGAAGTTGGCTGGAAATAAGCATTTTCATACTTCGCGGGCATGTAACTCCGGAACCAGAACATTTTGGGTTTAAAAAGGGTATATCCGTGAGCTGCATAAAAATGTCCTTAAGATGGCTACTTCAGTTCAAAACGCCATACAAATGTGGAGCATTCCCTTTAACGGATTCGGTCCGGAAACGGCGCTATACCGCCGCCAAGAACTCGGTGAGAATGGAAGGAATTCAGATATCGCCCGGCATCCATGCTGTCAGGCGGCATCTGAGGCGCATGAAATATCGAGGGCTCTAACCATTCGGGGGCGATTAGTACGATCAAAGGCAGCTAAAAGCCAATGCTACAGAATACCCGGCGGGCATTGCCAAGATCTGGAAGCTCATTTTCCAAAGCAGCCGAAACAGTTAGGACCTTGCAATAGCCAGTATCCGCCGCAGCTGTTCGAAGCAGCCGAGCCAGTCAGAACCTGGAAATCGGCAGTGTCTACCGCAACATTGCAGCCTTCAAGCGGTCAAAATGCTGCCAAGACAGACAGAAATACTATCCTCGCCATGATTATGACTGTGCTTTTGCCGCTGGACCAAGGCTATCTAACGTTGGACAAATGGTGTCGCAAGCAATCTGATATTTGACAAACTGGCGCACACGAATCCCAGGAGAGTCGTAGTCCCATCGATACGGGTGTTTTATGCCGGGTGCGCATTGAAACGTCCAGAATTCATAACGTCCAGTGGTCATTAAGTCCAGAATCGCAGCATCCAGCGTTCATAAGGTCCAGAAAACGTCCAAAACCCCTAAACAGAGGGGAATCATAAAGTCCAGTATTCATAAAGTCCAGTGTTCATAACGTCCAGCATGCGTGAGATCTACGGCTTGGGATACTGTCCCACTTTCTCGCAACCCTTCGACTAACGCTTTGGATATTGCCCGATAGAGGGCTACAGGAGCCGATTTCGTCCGCCTCAGCCGACGAGTGACGTCATGCGGTACAGTGCTGCCCAGTTAAACCACTGTGCATGGATATGGACAGCGTTTTGTTTGAGCCCAAAAACTTTGCCGCGTCGGCACACCCTCGGCAGCAGGCGCATTAAAAATTCGAATCTTTGATCCCTGGCTCGTGACATCGGAAATAGCTGGTTATCCGGCAGTAGCTGCACGGTAATCGTGGCAAGCACTTGTCAGGTCGCCGTTGTTTGGTATTGTGGGCTATGGATAAGATTCTCCGCGGTATTTGGTGTCGTTATTTACCGTATGTGTTGGTGATGTTCCTCTTTTTTTTAAGGAATTGATCACTGATGTGTAAGACTGACTGATCTGATGTCTGCTCCAGGTAGGCGCACATATAGATCTCCAGCTCCTGGCCCGCTACCCTATATTGTTAGCGATTTTATTTGCTCGATTCCCCGCCCTCCGTCAATTACAAATTATTTCACACGCCCCTGCAAACGGGACTTATACGGAATTCTACATGCCTTCACTCTCGAAGAGAGAGGGTGGGGCTGTCTCATCAGCTGAATCCGGATACCACTCCCTGGTTAGACACGTTGAAATGCCCAGCCTACTCGTTTCCTCGATTAAGTACGTTTTAAACGGGCGTGGTTTACCAACATAATTTGGTTGACTGAGCGATGAAAATACAACAAAGAGTTCCGTGATAATATGCCAACGAATTGATTTCTTTCAGAATTTGGTTCACTTCCTCACAAATCTGCATGCTGCAACCCAAGTTACGGCGGGGGGTGAAACCCCTACAACTGAATAGGGAACCACACCCCTGGTTGCAAGTAAATAGGAAGTAAAAAAGCAAACGTTGACCATGAATGCATTCAACTGCTTGCCAAACGCCACGCAAACCACTACGCACGTGCCGCGCTTAAAGGTGCTGTGGATTCACCATCTGAACAGCGGAGCCGTGTGTATGTCACTGAGCTGGTTTGCGATAGATAAGCCGAATGAATTGGGAGAATCGTGGGCTTGTATTCGCCACCCACTTTATCAATCTTGACACGCTTTCTCCCTTTTACTCTTCAGAACCTCCTAAGTATGGAATTTGGGGTCCGGCAACACCAGTCTGGGGTTTATCGAGACGGGTGCGGTTCACGCCGCAGAGGGGCAATGGTGACATGGTAGTTAGTGATTAGGGTGCCCATCTCTGGATTTTTCTATCCTGGGATGGAGTCCTGTCGATGCCACTACCGCATCCCACGTACCTAATGTTTGATAGATGGTAATAGAGGCGTTCCACCTCGAAATAGCCATCGCAGCCGGTGAGACGTAAAGCCACAATTGGTATTACAGCCCCGCCTGGTGCAACCGCTGGGGAACTTCACCAGGTAATTCCTCATTTTCCCGATGGCCACGACTTCTCCCATTCTGTCCCATAGTCCTGTCTCCTTGTCCTGTGCACTCACTTTCGTGCCGATTCGCATCGGGTGCAGTGGCTTTGCTCCTTCGCCGTAGGCTGTAATCGTTGCTCTCATCACATCCTCCCCCTTCCTGTCGCAGTCCTCCGCAGCCTTCTGCCAAGCTTTGTCGAAGGCGCGATGGTGCATGGAGACTGCCGAACTGGTGCCCGTAGAGGATCTGGGCGGGTGAGCGTCCGTCTACCCGGGGCGTGTTCCGGATCTCCAGGACACCTCGGGTGAACTCGTCGGAGTCCGCGATGCCGGCCACAGACGTCTTCTGCAGGATTCGTTTGACCAGCTTGACTGCTGATTCCTCGTGGCCATTCGACTGGGGGTAGTGCGGACTTGATAGCACGTGTCTGACCCCCATCGCACGAGGAAGTCCTTGGTGTGGTGCGCCGTGAACTGTAGGCCTCCGTCGCCTCTCAGCACGTTTGGCACGCCTGTGGAGGAGAAGATCTCGCGCAGAGAGCAGACGACGGTCCGGGACATCGCTTCTCTGTTGCAGGAGACGACGATGGGCCAACCGGAAAGTCTGTCGGCGTACACGAGGAACGTCTTTCCTGCGTGGTGGAATAAGTCCGCCGACACGGACTGGAATGCTCTCGTCGGCTTGGGGTCGGTCATGAGTGGCTCCTTCTGCAGGCTGGGCAGTCTCTCATGACAATGACGACATGATGTCACGAAATTGTGAACGTCCTGGTCGCTGTTGGGCCAGTACACCAACTGTCTGGCGCGCCGCTTTGTCCTGTCGACGCCTTGGTGACTGGCATAAAGGCGTTCGAGCACTCCACGTCGTAGGCTGTGCGGGATGACGAGCCGTGCTCCGCAGACAAGAAGACCGCCGTCGATGGATAGGCGCTCTTGGATGGTCCAGTAGGGATGAACCAGACTGGCGAGGTCCGCCCTGTGGCCGAGAAATTCTTGCATGGCGGTCTCCGCCACCTTCTGGTACGCCTCGTCCGCGCTGGCAGCTTCTTCGACCTTCTCCAGCAGAGCGCCCTGGGACCGTGCAGATTCCGCTTCGTCTTCGCCGCCGTCGGTGAGGCGCGTCAGGAGGACACTGCGCGTCTGGTAAGTCACGTCGTGTTCAGCTTCCTGGTCTTCAGGGCTCGGCTCATCGACGGATGATCTTGACAGCGCATCTGGGAGCTGATGAGTCTTTCCAGCTTTCCAGGCAGCTGTGAAGGTGTATGCCATGAGCTTCTCTCGTAGTCGTTGGAGCCTGGGGTTTTCTATCTCCGCCAGAGATTTAGTGTTGAAAATGGGCACCTGAGGTCTGTGGTCGGTAACGAGGCTGAACTCTGCCATTCCAGCCAGATAGATGTGACACTTGCGCACAGGCCCAGGTCCACCGCCAGCATCTCGAGCTCCAAACAGCGCAGCGTGCCTCGACCTCAGACAAGAATCTGGAGCCACACTGGACCAGCTTCCACTCCTGGCCGTGACGCTGCAGCAGCGCGTATCCCACGCCTCGAAGTCGTGACGCGTCTGTGCGGACTGCGGTTGGCAGTGACGGGTTGAAGTAGGCCAGGACCGGAGGGGTCACGAGTGTTGCTTTGACGGCTTCGAACGCTGCCTGGTGCACCGATGTCCATGTCCACTGGTTCCAGGTCTCAGCAGGTCTCGTAGAGGCTCGGCTGTCCTGGCTGTGTCCGTCGAGAACGCTCCAAGCTGGTTAACCAGTCCCATAAGCCTCCTTAAGTCTGTGAGGTTCTCTGAAACGGAGAAGTCAGCGATAGCCCGCACCTTACGCTGGTCTGCCGTGTAGCCGTCAGGACTGGTGACGTAGCCGCAGAAGTCCAGCGTCTGAGCGGCGAACGTCACCTTCGCCGGATTCAGGGTGATACCATGGCTGTCGCATCGCTGAAGAATCTGGGTGACGTGCAGAAGGTGGGTCGAGTAGTCGTCATCGTAGGCCAGGATGTCATCGACTACCTTGTTCGCCTTCGGCAGGTCCGCCAATGCTGCGTCTCCACGCCGTCCATACTCGTCTCCGGACGTGCAGAGGCCCATGACGGCGCGTTTGAACTTGTAGCGTCCCCAGGGTGTTATAAAACACGTCAGGTCCTGGTCTTCCTCTGCGATCGGGATCTGGAAGTATCCTGACTTCGCGTCCAGCTTCGTGAAGTACCGGCTCCCTTGCTCGATTCCGGTGACGACATCATGAGGCGTGGTAACTGGGTGCTCTCAACGTCGAGCGTAGAGCTTGAGTCTGGTCAGATCCACACACATGCGCACGGAGTTCTTGCCGTGACTTCGGCCCGTGGGCGGCTTCGGCGCTGGGACCATCGGATGACACCACTCAGTCGGGTGTGCCACGGGCGTGATGACGTCTTGCGCGATCAGATCGTCCAGCTGATGCTTGATGCCGTCTCGCCATACATGCAGGATGTGTCTGGCGGCTGTTACAGCGTACGGACAAGCGTCTGGTCGTAGATCGATCCGCAATGGACCATCTGATATCTCCCTCAGCGGCGGCTGGGTGCTGAACACTCTCGGGAACGCCTTCTGCAGCGTGTCCAGTTGCTGGTCCTTCTGGGCTGGCGGCGGGTCCCCGTCGTCTGGTTTCCCTTTTGCGGGGGACGGGCTGACTTCAGCCGCTTGAACCTCCTGAGTCGTCACGGGTGTAGACGTCGTCTCTTCAGCAGCAATCTGTTGCGTCGTTGTTCCTGTGACACCGTAGATCTGTCTCCGGAAATCAGGCGAGATGATGCCAACGGCGATGGAGTCATCCCATGACAGGAGGGTCGCGTCTAGGCCTGTCACAACTGTCACGGTGGTGACGTCTGGCGTCGTCCCATGGTCAACTTACCCTAGAACGTGCCGGTACACTCCAGCTGATGCCCTCCAGCGGCCAGGAGACTGTCGGCCGGTTGTGTGAGCTGCGAGGAGTCGATGCCGATTCGCTCTGCTTCTTTGGTGCCGATGACAAAGACTTCGGCACCAGTGTCTGGTGTCCACAGGAGTGATCCTTCACCTCTCTGATGGCTGACCAGGAGAGACACTTGTGGCGTCTTCTTCGCGGTCACGCCTTGAACGCGCACGTCGTTCACATGCAGTTTGCCGGACGTCTGCCGTTCTCCGTAGTCTGACCATGTGTTGCTCCGTCTGGCCCGCTTGCAGACTGATGTGTAGTGTCCTTTAATGCCTCATGTACTACACGTCGTGTTTATGGCTGGGCAAGAGGCCAGCTGTTCCTTGGGGCGCCATGGTCCCGCACAGTAGCCGCATCGCCTCTCGCGGCTATGTGACCAGTTGTCTCGTCTGTAGCCGTCGTCTCGCCTGTAGCTGTCGTCTCGCCTTTAGTTGTCGTCTCGCCTGAAGTCGTCGCCTCGTCTGTAGCTGGCGTCCCACTTTTCCATGCTGGATTGTCTTCCACGATTGTCTGGGCTGTCCCGTCTTTGCTGGATGTCTGGCCTGTCCCGTCTGCCTCTGCTGACCCGGCTCCGGCCACAGCGGAAGGCGGCCACGGGGCGAGCGTGGCTCCCGCGGAGCGCTTCGCTGTTCTGTAGTGCGTTTTCA
Organism: Pollicipes pollicipes; assembly: GCF_011947565.3. NCBI lineage: Eukaryota > Metazoa > Arthropoda > Thecostraca > Pollicipedomorpha > Pollicipedidae > Pollicipes > Pollicipes pollicipes. The sequence goes on from NW_023596818.1 coordinate 16,749,730, forward strand.
CACGTTCGACAGATGTCGATTGCCTTCTGCAGCGTCAGATATGACTCGGCGAGAAGAAGTCGCACCGCTTCGTCGCACCGGATGCCGGTTACGATCCTGTCCCCGAGCCTGTCGTCTATACAGTGGGCACAGAAGTCGCAGAATTCCGCCAGTTCCTTTATCGCCATCAAGTAGTCGTCAAACGGCTCTCCATCTGCTTGCGGTCTTGTGTGGAATAACTTCCTGTCGAGGATGTGCGCTCCTTTGGCTCCTGAGGTGCTTCTCCATCTTGTCCAGCAGGTCGTCTGCTTTAGTGGTGTCGCTCACGTCCAGAGAATAGCGCACGACTCGCGCCCATTCATTGTCGAAGAGTGCCAGTAGCGCTGCTCGTTGATCTTTGATGGGGGGGTTTGAGGCCTGTGAGAAGACGGTAGCCTTTGTGCTTCTCTCGCCAGGCCGAGAACTCTCTCAGGCTAGCGGAGGTGGCTAGCCGCGGTGCTGGGGTGGCTGACGGCGGAAAGCGAAGTCTGCTGATCGTGGCTTGTAAAGTCTCGGTGACGGCGTTGTCTGCGGGCTCGCCCCTTGTCTGCCCGCGCCATGTCAAGTCCTTAGTTCATTGGCACACACGATTAAACCAATCAAACGATGCATTCTTCTCTGGACACGTACATACCGCGCCAACTTGGCGCGTCCACTACTCACAGACAAGGTTGCCGTAATCGGCATATCGAACAGCAGGATGGGCTGCCCACACGTGACGTCACTAAACCCAAGTACGAACACCACAGCAGGCAGTCCGATAGTTTTCACATAGACTCCAGTCCCATGTTTTTCTGTGTCCTTCAGAGATATGGAGTTCTCCCTGACTGTAGATTGCATATGAAATGGGGTTCATAATCTGTATTAACATGGCTAGCCCATGTTCATCTTATAATGCTCAAGATCCTGTCAGAGCTGATTACTGATAAGAAAACTACGTAATATGGTGGTGGACATGCGTACTCGCAAGTCCTAGCAAAAACAGCCTCGACGCCCGGCGGTGCAGTCTCCAAGCCGTGCGGCGTCGGCCTTGTGGCTGTAATACTAAGTGATGGCCAATGAGCAAACGAAAAAGATGACGCATCTTAAGGGAGATGGCTGGTGAACTAGGTAAATCGGCACGCATATGTAATGCAGTGCAAAAGTAAGACAAATGCAGCCTTAATCTGAAGAGTCGGGGGGGGGGGGGGGCAGGGCCACCTGCCCCTCCCCCTCTTCCTACGCCCATGAAATTACCTACAGCCTGGCCACAATACTCTCTCGCGCGCCGAGCGCTCACACAAAACGCTGCAATTCTATCGTCAACACACAAAACAATGAAACTCAACATTCTGGATACATTTCCCATTCATGACGACAAACGATTTCTAAGCAAAAATGAATCTAACTGCTGAATTATCTCTTTGGAGCAGCATCACAAATAAATCCTTTGGACAGGGAACGCGACACCGATGAATGGCGCGAGTATTGGATGATTGGCATGCAGTGTTGTGATTTGCTGTGTTGATTGTGTTAGTCACAGTGTGTGGTGCTAATGATGTCTTCTGCACGGCTAAAGAATTGTTTGTCGTTGCCAAGTCAACGGCAGTGAGTGCTGTTCAGGGAAAAGTTTATTGTTGGTTTGCGTGCTCGTGTTTTATGTTCTGATTTAAAGTGTTTAAGGTGGCAAAATGAAATGAGGAGCCAGATACATAGAAGAGTCAGTCAGCAGTTATATACGGTGCAAGTTCTTCGGACTTCGCGTGGCTGTCGTCATAAAAGTATATATGTATGCATATATATATATATATATATATATATATATATATATATATATATATATATGTGTGTGTGTGTGTGTGTGTGTGTGTGTGTGTGTGTGTGTGTGTGTGTGTGTGTGTGTGTGTGTGTGTGTGTGTGTGTGTGTGTGTGTGTGTGTGTGTGTGTGTGTGTGTGTGTGTGTGTGTGTGTGTGTGTGTGTGTGTGTGTGTGTGTGTGTGTGTGTGTGTGTGTGTGTGTGTGTGTGTGTGTGTGTGTGTGTGTGTGTGTGTGTGTGTGTGTGTGTGTGTGTGTGTGTGTGTGTGTGTGTGTGTGTGTGTGCATGTATGGATGGATGGATGGATGGATGTAAGTGTGCATCATTATTAAACGTTCTGCGCGACCCGGGCAAAAGCACCGGCCAGAACTAACACAACACCACCTCGGAGTGATCAGAAGCAGTAAACTTCACGGTAACTAATTCTCCACACCTGTACACCGCGTAAATGCTAGAAAACTGAAAAACGCCTCTTACTTTGTGAACTCCCTGGAGTTTAGGCTTCTATCCACCAAAAATCCTCGTATTCCGGCTATTGAGTTTTAATATTCTTACGTGTGCAGTTTGTCTACGGGAGCCTAGCTTACTGCGCACAGCCCTAGAAAACTACGCGTGCTTCGTACGCAAACACATGGAGCTTGTTCATTTTTGTCGGAACATGGTAAATCCTGTCATTTTAAGGCTAAGTATTCCGAAGAAAACATGGCAACATACACTTAAATGGCTGCTTATGGCTGCTAAGTACCATCAAAATCAAGCACAAGCTTGATGCCTAGCTTGCATACGGTTAGCGAGGTAGCTGATGAGATCAGCTGGGTGGCTGAAGACTAATACAGAGTTTTTGTTTGTCTGTTGCGAGGGAATACAGAATATCATATCCTTCAAAATCTATCAAAACGTAGCGTACAAGCATAATAATCGTCACAAATTCAATAAACAACGAAACTAAAGTGCACGACGTCGGCGGCGTGTAAAATCATGTTCGACAATGACAAGAACGAATTCATAGGCGTAATTGGCACAGGCGCAAATTCAGTCATCGGTTGGTAAGAAGTAAATCCCAATAAAAATGATTAAGATTTAGGTCCCCGTCAACGGCGTAGGCTCTCCTATTATATGAAAAACCCGAGACTAATAAGGATGACACCTGAGCAATCGAAACTGCCGTGGTAGGCCAATAAAGAGGCTCCAGTGAACGGTGAAGGGTATTCATAACAAACGAGAAGAACCTTACACCAATATTGTGGGACCCCTGAACGATCGGGAGCACCGCGGCAGGTAAACATATACAGGACCCGGTCGGAGTACAGGATCCCCTGAACAAAGGGCAATAACCGAAGATCAGTGTACATGAATTAACATCCCTGTGTAATCAAGAGTTCCCGGGCAGGTAAAAAGAGAGTGCTCTGACAAGTGAAGGGTCCTCAGCAAATAAGCTTAAAAAGGGAAGGAGCCACAGGTCAATGAAGAGGGCCCCTGAGCATGGAGTGCCTCGGGGCGTCACCTTATATGGGGCTCCAGCAACAGCACGGGGTACTCCAAGCAAGTGGAAAGAGCCCGATATGAAAAACCCGATACCAATGTGAAAGGCCACTGAGCAACCGAGCGTACCCCGGCATTGGGGTCCCGGCAGCAGCGGCGGGGCGGGAGAGCCCGCTTATCCCGCAGACGCGGCGGTCCCCGCCGAGCTCGCGCCGCCCGCTATGCCTCCGGCCGCGCCGCGCCCGGCTCGTCTGCACCCAGTCCGCCGGTGAGCCCCGGGGCCGCGGCCGCGCCCAGGCCGGACAGGGCCGCCAGGTGTCTAGGTTATTTATAGTAACCATGTTTGACAGTACGCATCACGTGATCGTCAGTGGAATGCCATGTTGACTGTGCCATTTGTTGACAAAGAGGGAAATAGCGGCAGGACTCAAAGATGGCTCTGTAGTGTTATCTAGCGGCAGGAATCCAAACCAGCTTGGCTGTCATGGATACTGGACGTGTTGAGCACTGGACTTTCCGACTCTGGACTTTGCGACTCTGAACTTTGTGTCCCTAGACCTTATGAATGTCCCCAATGGGCACGGAGTTGGACGTTTTCTGGACTTAATGATTACTGGACGCTGCGATCCTGGACTTCATACTGGCTCCCCTTTATGCCAGTTCGGCTAGGATAAGGGTCTAGAGCTGACCACGCAGACACGCTCACCTTGCTCAATGGGCATGCCGTATCGACACAAAGATGAACAGAGCCGCAACATTTGGTACTCTGGTGCTCACAACAGATGTCTAGACAAATACAGGCGTTTTGTCAGCTTACTGCCGTGAGCGGCGCGTGCCACGTGCTCGAGCGAGTTGGGGCCCTATGCAGTAGTCGTTGAACGGGTGGTTTCCCACCCGTGAAATCCGGCATTTCGAGCTCTTGGAGCACTTGAACTTCATCGATATGTTTGGTTCATTTGTGTGCGGTCAGCGACAGGGTTGGTATAGCTGCGTCCGCGGACCCGCACTTCTCATTTCTCTGTGACTATAACGGGATGATGTAGCGCCACCTAATTTGGTACGGTAAAGGAGATGCTCTACGTTTGAAGACTTTAAAGTCGGCATCAGATATGATGAAATAAGCTCATTTACAACTATTGGTACACTTTTGGTAAAAAAGGTTGCTCTAGACAACATAATTTTTTTGTTAAGCAAAGATGCCCCTCAATGCGTCGCTGTTGGATTACGCTATCGTACCTTGCGCAACATTGATTTAGAGCCAATTGGCAGCCGTTATGTCTGGAAATCGTGCTCACAAACTTTAGATATGAGTGACTTGACACTTATATTCTTATTGTCGCTTGTCACCGCATTACCAACGGAATGGCAGCAGTTGTATTATTTCACTATAGCTTCATGGATGCCTGGGTGACCTTGAAATAAGCTCCTGGAAAAAGTCTGAGCATCTCCGTGGACTTGTAGCTCAGAAACTAGAAAGGTTCAGGTCCTAAGAAGGGCATGGCTATGAACTGCAACGAAAAATCTCCAAGATGGCTGCTTCAATTCAAATTCCCATACAAATATAAAACATTCCCTTTAATTATCTCTGGGTAGCATCCTGATCCCAAGGCGTGTGGGCCCTGACAGGTCCTAGAATCCTCAAGGTCGTTGAGGTTATTATGAAGTCATTGGATCCAAAAGAACATATGCGGCACCAGACGTTTGATGACCGCACGCTTTCCAGCCATGCCAGACTCCCAGAAACGACTCTCATTTTTTGTTATCGATAGGTGCTTGCTTTTCAGAGGGTCCTTGGTCACCTCAGACCATTTTATCGTTTACGTGGCTGCTTGGCTGCCTTTGACGTCCTCTTCCGCTCAGAGCGCTGGCTGATTCAGCAGGCCATTTCTTGAGCTTCAATCGCGTCAGGAATCCCGTCAGAAACGTGTCAGGCGCCAGAACGTCATGCACTGGTAACTGACTAACATCTTGTTCGCTTCCATAGCCACGAATGTCCTTAGCCACTTAGCTCTTTCTAAGCCTTCTCATAAGCCTGACGGCCATTTTATTTTCGGTCCCCCCCCCCCCCCGGCCACTTTAAGGCCTCTCGATTGCCGCACTGACACAAAGCCTCAAGCCCTAACCTCAAGGAATGCCGCGTCGCTTTCAACGGCGCTTCTGTTCATTGTCGTAAAAGCGGTAGGTAGAACCACGGCGGCCGGCATTCGCGGTCACATCAA
>NW_023596818.1:16760243-16772909 GCF_011947565.3 Pollicipes pollicipes
TCGGTTCTCCGCTGGCGTCTCTAAATTGCCGCTGTTTGATGCGACTTGCCAATGGTTATGGTGGTAAATGAGATGGGAGTTAAAAAGTTGTTTTCAAATCATGGATACAAAAGTTATATTCGATGGCGTTTGTGAGAACACTGTGCTCGATCTTGACGGGAGGGGTTAAAGCACCATTTGCCCCCTCTCGACTGCCGTACAAACATGATCCTTACAAGTATCGATTGCTACGCCTCCACAGCAGCGCGTGGGTCGTTTCACTGCATGAAGCCAATTTCGTGTCCGCGTGCCGCTTAAAAAGGGCGTCGAACCAAACGTAACAGTCCCCGCGTCCAGTGAGTCAATGACGTTATAGTTGCAGAGCCACAGGTCTGTCCCTCGAGACAGAAAAAATGCAGAATTCCGTAGGGGGGAAGGGGGGGGGGGGGCACAAAAACAAGGGCAACAAGCAAGGCTCGCCGCAAGCGCTCAAAATTTCTTGCTTTACGCAGGTAAATCAACATGGGACGTTTTCACTCTACTTATTTTGACCTGTCCCTGCTTATCTTTACCTGTCTCTATGTATTTTGACCTGTCCCTTCGCATTTTGACCTGTCTCTACGCATTTTGACGTGTCTTTTGTGAAACAGATACGCTCTCCAGCTCATTTCCATCCTCCGCAACTGCATTTTCACGTGCGTTCCGCCATCCTAGCAATCGACAGAAAAACTCGCCTGGCATGTTTACAGCAGATTGTCAGCGAACACACCCCAGCCGTGTTGCTGAACGCAGCCACGAGCGGCGTGGGGGCGCCACATGCCGGGTGGTCGGCAGCCGAGAGGGAGCCGGGCAGCACCGCAACAGCATACGCCGCGGGACGGAAGTCGTGACTTCCCGCAGAGTGAAACACCGCAGAGCTAATTCATCCAGCGATTCTGCAAATACTGACTTCCGTCTGAAACAGTGGGCCGTCCGACTCATTAGTGAGTGTCAACACAACACTGCCGGCGCGCACACAAACACGCCGGGTGGGATAGAGGGGGCGGCGTGGTGTCGTCCGGGGCCGACCCGGGCGCGGACGCATGCGGGGCGTGTCAGCCGCTCGAGCCGGAGCGGGCCTGTCGCCGGGGCACCGGCACCAGCACCGACGGACGGCGGCGGGGCCCGGGAGGTGCTGGATGGTGCCGCTCCGCACCTATGGGCTAAAATGGTGACGCGATGTCCTGTTGTCTTGTCGATGTCCTGATGTCCAACATCACATACGTTCTGTTGCAGCGGCAGGGTAGTCTGTCTAAATGCTTTGGGACGGGCATCTGTTCTGCAATGAGATTACGTGTCATCATGGGGAGTATACTGACGTACAGCCGGCTGCGACAGCATGTACATTCAGTCTGCCTCAACGCTTGGTAACGGGCATCTGTTCCGTAGTGAGATTACGGGTCATCATATGGAGTAGACTGACGTACAGCCACAGACCTACATCACATTCGAAATAAGTGTGGTAAAGGACTATATCGTAGTGATCGCACGGCATCATATGTTATCATATCAACGCGTAAAGATGTGTCGCGCAGTGAGGCAGTAAGGGAATGCTATCACTCTAGGCCCGTAAAATGTTTGAAAGCGTCAGTTCGAAACTGTGTTTTGCAATATCGTTCGACAAACTTGACTTATGACTATCGATTCAGCGGCATGCGTCGAGTGCGTACACTGCTATGCATTGTATGTGAAGTATGCGGTGAGTACATGTTCATACATGGGATACAATATATGGGATACAGGGTGAGAGGAGGGAGGGACTGTTAAAACATGCTGTTTATAGATAGAACTATCAGGCTGGCGTGAAGCCACATACAAAACTTTAATTTACTTGAAGCACTGACGGTCGGTTTTTTACGACGGTCTCCGTCGTGCTGTCCGTTGTGAAGCCATATCGCCCGTTGTCGGCAATGCTGCGTCCCCGCCGCCCCCCCCCCCCTTCCCCCACTGCCCAGGAGCCCCTCTGGCTGCTCATTGGACCCCCCCCCCCCCCCGCACATCGGCCAGAGAGACTCTGGACACTGAGGAGCTCAGTTAACTCTCAAGGCTGCCTGTCTGCTCAGTGCCCCTCTTGCTGCTCAAGGAACTTGCCCTCGAGCTTGTGTAGCCATTGAGGGGCCACTTTGGCCCCCTAACAATCATTCGGCCTCTGGCATTTCTCTTTTGGCTGATTAGGGTCGTGAAAAGAGGTGCCGTGGAGTGGGCGGGGCGTCCAATTTTCCTGAACCCATTAAACGTAAACCTGGAGTGTTGTGGAGTCAAGTTTTTGCTGCATGCAGCAAAAAGGAAAAATGGCCGTCCTAAATGAGAAGAACTCACCCTCTGTGTACACACTAGGTCCCATTTGGCCACCCTGAGGCCCCTGTTACGGATAAGTGGGTTTCAACTGTCCACTATGAGCTCTAGGACCACTTGGGCGGCTTTACAGCTACTTAGGGTCTTTCTGGAATTTGAAAGGCCCTTCAGCACACAACATAACCTCATCACTACCCAGACTCTCTCTGACGGTTTTAGTGTAGTGGTTAAGATGGTACGGTAGGTAGGGTTCCTGACAGTTCAAAGACTTTTATTAAAGGGAGTATCCCACCTTTGCTGTACATTCACTCATCGTCATATCAGATGCGTAGATTTCATCAGTAAGATCAGTTCTCTCGAAATCCTCTGAAACGCTTAGAATTTCTTTTCGAAGCAGCCGACCCTGCGGGATAAATCTCATTACCGCTCGACTTACCGCTCACCACTTTGAAAGTAATACATTTGATTTGTGTTCTTTTTCCCTTTTAAACAAATTAATGTGTCACACGTCTGTGTGATAAATGCTACCGAAAGTTTGAAACACAGCTTAGATAAATTATATGCGAAGTTATTATCCCGTGAATTCAACAAAACGTTAAAGTACGGCTTTGATTGTTATTTTTTACAGTCTTGTGACCCCAACTGTTTGTCGTCTTTCGCATTCTTCTTCCAGCACGCCCCTGATTGCCTTTCGCCTAGCATTTCAACGTTCGCCTTCACTTTAATCTGAGCCCAACCCAGAACCTGCATATTGCTCATTCCTTCCTAGGTAGTGTAGAATCCCGGCATGCACCTACATATACCAAACGCTCGGGCGCGACGAACGGCGCCCAACAAGCAACACATGTCGCGCCAGGCTTGACGCATGCCTAAGGTATGTTGGAGATTATGATTATGGCTTGGGGGGGGGGGGGGGTCGACGCGCACACGCGGTTTTCGTTACGGGACAAGGCCTGGAGGAGGTCCGCGTTATGGACGTCGTCCGCGAGTGCTGCCTACCACCGGTTCGAATACTTCTAGGCATTCAGCTGCCCTGGCTATCGAAGTCCTTCGTGTTTTTTTTCGGCATTTCGGAAAGCAAATCCAGCCGTAGATCGAGCTCACGCGTGAGGCCTCGGCAAGTCCCGAGGGTGGAGAAGGATTGCTTTCAGGATTGGACTATCCCATACTCTAGGGTCGGTGTGCCTGCATGGCCAGCAGTAGCAGTTATCCTAACATACTTAAATTGACATTGTGTAAATAAGTAGTTTAGATGCGTGGATGATATTGAAAATCACTGTGATAAAAGTGGCTTTCGGTGACACGCTTATTCCTGATGACGTTGCAGGGCATGGACTTCATTACCAAGTCATGTCATATGGTGTCGCGTTACGCTGCTGGCGATAATTTTGCCTGCAGAAATTAGTCGGCGATCCAGTCGGCATTTACCACCCATGGTCCATCATTGCCGATAATGCCACGCTGGAAATAAGTCCAAAACCAAGTAAACCCAAGAAGGTATTGCCTGCAAGGCTGGTGCTTAGGAAGCAAAGCACAGTGAGGATATATATATATATATATATACATATATATATATATGTATATATATATGTACATTATTGGTTTTACACTATAGCAAATTGAAAGTTTATGATCATTTTAATCGCTTGTTGGAGGCTTCGTATAGTGTGTTTGTCGTTTTCGATGTATTGACATGGCATATTGGAAAAGTTCATTTATTTTTCAGCGCTTCGATCGGTATGCTGATTATTTTCAACATAATATATAACACTACAAACAGTGCAGTCACACACAGTGCGTTTGAAATCAACATTTTATCGCATTCCTACGAAACACACGCTCGAGGCATTTGATAAAAAAACTTTGGCATGCTGCATGCTCTATATCAAGGAACATTTGTGTACCAGTGAAAGCTTTTACATTTTCCCCATATTATATTTATGACCCGATGACTCCAATCCGACTCGATGTTTGAAGCCTTCACGGTTCAGGTGAGTCCATTGTATCCTTATATAGTGGGTATCGGGCAGAATCAGGCACACCTTTTGAGTGCATTGCGAAAATGAACATAGGCACGGGTAGCTGCTTCGGACTAGAGGGTAGAAAGTCTAACAAATATCGCAAGATATGGTGGGTTGTCCTTATTTTATACATCAGTACAGTTCTGCTCACGTCATGCGCAAGTGTCGCACCCAGAGTAGTGAGCCTGTGCCTAAAGCCTTCGTAATCGCTCCACTTATTTGGAATAAAAGCTTGGAGATCGTAAACTGTTGAGTAACAGGTGGTTGATACTCATTAGGAATGGGTCGTGGGCCAGTACGGTTGGGGCCACACGGGTAGCAGGTCGATTACGCAAACGAAATCGCTGCTGTGTGAAAATCTTGGCACTCGATGCCCCAGCCACCGCATGGCTGCCGAACTCACGCACGTTACATGTTCTCTATCTCAGCCCTGCATGTGCAGTTAACCCGCGCGTGATGAAGTGCGACGCGGAGCGGCACCAGCTGCTGCGGCCTCTCGGGTCGTTCAGCCCACCTGCCCTTCCTGTGGCCCCATTAGCAGAGGGCGCGCGTGCGCCAGCTCCATAGCTAATTGCCGCCGCGTGAACGGCTGCCCGGCCGTTTGTGTTCCCCGCGGCGGATTATTCTGGTCTCCTGCCAAAACAATGGTGCGACGAGTCGCGGCACGGCTCAAGAACAACTCTCCTGACCAGGCCGCAATAACACGGCGCACCGTCCCCAAACATTGAGTTTTTACAGAACAAATTGTTACCTAAACCTCGCCAACTAGAAAACACAAACAGAGGGTGTCTAAACAAACAGCACCGGATGGAGAGGAGGGATTGATGGGGCTGGTGTGGCCGTCAGTTCGCTGCCGGCCCTCTCCAGGGCAACACCTCTGCCGGGTCACGGCTGAGCTGGAGGAGCATCTGAGCCCTCAGGCGGTCTGCTGGTCTGCAGTCAGCAGACCTCAGGCGGTCTGCTGGTCCCGTCGGCCGACTGAACGGCCGAATCAAAGGTGCAGGCAAGCGGCTGGCACAGCTAGGCAAGCCCGCGTGGCACCACCGGCTCTGAGTTGCACGCGGGGGGCGGGTGGCTGTGCAACGCTGGAGTCGACAGACACTGCTGAAGGACCTGGACAGCTGTCCGTCTATCTGCAGTGTGTGGCACAGCGCACCTTACCAGGTACGAGCCCGAGCAACAGAGCGGTGGTCAGACGGAGGGAAATGGGATCCAGCTCGCTATTTGGGGATGGTCACGTGACGGGTCATCCCCACGTGAGGTAATTGAGGCGGCATCACCACGTGAGGTGAATGACAATCCCCAGCATCGCCGTGATGGCGCACTACATAGCACACCGCGCATGTCTTCTTTCATCCTATCGCACACAAACGTCCCGGTCATTGTTCGTATTTGTCACTTATATCACGGAAACAACAGCCGTCTTTTTCGCGAGGGAGCGAGACTGAGCTGGGGGTGTGAGGATGATACGGAGTAGCTGACCGAAAGCGCGGCGATGCGGACGTGGGCGCTATCTACAGAGCACGGTAATAAGGGTCTTATCTAAATTGGTTAAAGCGGTCGTTTGTAGTCGAATGAAGTCACGCCCAGACTTCTGCTTGATTTAACTTCGCGTGAATAACATCGATTACAACTGGAAATAATTGGGATTCAAATTGCATGTCAATTCAAACTAACTTTTCAAAAAGTTAGCCGAAACTTGTGTCGTCTTAAGAAGGTTGGCATCACTGATTCCGAACCTGAATCTGAATTAAGGAAAAAATGTCTCAATAATGATCCAGAGTAACGTGATTCGAATAAAGACGAATACCGCCACTACCAAATTATATGATATTGCGGTAATATATATATATATATATATATATATATATAATATAATATATGATATTGCGGTATCAACGCGGTAATATTTTTTGGAACTGGTTTTATCCGATGGATATGATGTGAAAAGTTTTGGAGCGATTGTGAGTGATATGAACCACAGTACATTTGAAAACATTTTAGGGGTCTCTTTACACGTCTGAAAAATATTTCCGTTTTCTGGAACACCAATCCTCTTTTCATGCATTTTAAGTTTATAGGATAGATAACCTTCATTGTGGTATGAATACCTGAGATGGCCTGACAACACTCCTCTTTTCAAATGTGAAGCGTCTTCAATATTGCCATGATGAAACCTTGTATTTATGCTTTAGATTATACGGGGCTGTTAAGTTAGATACGGCTTAGTTCCCACGGATTCTAGGAATTGCCATGGATGCCGCCACCCATATTAATCAAGCCTTCATTAATCGTCATTCAAGTCCTTAACAACAGGTATGGCTTGTTGCCGATTCACGTTGATGAGATGTCAGCTCAGCTGTTTCAATCGGTACGAATTAAACCAAGTCTTTTTTAATCACTTCCAAAAGTAGTTCTTCAACTCAAGCTCGATTCACGGAAAATTGGGATCATTCTCGATCAATTTCTGAATCAAAATCGAATCATGCATGCGTCAGGTCGCGCCCGATCCTTATCACCACCACAAGCCAACATCCCGCCCAAGAGTGCGGCGAAACAGGTGACGCCCGCAGCGACCCCCGTTCCAGCGCTACGGCGATCACCACCGCCGTCTTCCCGCAGGCGCGATGGAGGGGTGCGATGGTTACCTGTCGAGCTTGGCGCCGCTGTGTGCGCGGCCCAGCTGCCTACCGCCCTACCTGCCCTTCTACTACCTGCCGCTGCACGGCTGCCAGCTGGCGCCGCCGCCTCAAAAGCCACCCTACAGCTACATTGCCCTCATCGCCATGGCCATCAAGTCGGCCGCCGACCAGCGCATGACGCTCAGCGGTATCTACAAGTACATCATGGAGCACTTCCCGTACTACCAGCAGAACAAGCAGGTGCGCGGTGGGCGTTAAGAAGGCGCGCCGGTCGTCGCCATCGCCGTCGGGTGGCGAGGTTGATAGAGATGGCTGTTAGTGTCAGTATTGGCCTGGTCACCACCATATCATTCGCCATCGCCGTCGGGTGGTGGGGTTGATAGAGATGGCTGTTAGTGAGTGTCAGTATTGGCCTGGTCACCACCATATCATTCGCCATCTGTCTTGTGTTGTTAAGGCCTTCAGAGCATGTCAGCACACGGGACATTTCTACATTTCGAATGCGTAATTTCCGCTGATACCGAATATGACTTTCAGTGATAAATAATGCTGGCGTTGTGTAGAGCCTTAATAATACACCTTTGGCATGTGGTACATTACCTGCATGGCGTATGGGACACACACCCGGAATGGTAACACGACACGCGTTTGAAGACACGGTTCTCGTAATGTTGCCAAGCTGGTGGAATCCAACCTCAGTGCACTGACACTGCTTATGTGGAAATGTAATGTTTTGAAGATCATGGCCCTATCACCCACTTCGTTCTCATCACCTTTTACTATTTTAACCGTATGGGACATTCCACAAAGTATGAAATGCAAAACAATGAACGGATCGTGGCCAGCAACTGCTACCTCCAGCCATGAATAGGTGGGCTAGCCTTTTTTGGGAACACATTTTAGCAACATTCAATGAAGCATCGGTGCCAACCACGCATCGCATCGGCTTCGCGGAGCACACCCCAGGCCAGCGTTCCGACCCGTCGCATCCTCTCTGGTTGGCTCGAACGGCTTTCAGCTCTGATCCTAAGCACCCGTCTCTCCTGCAGGGCTGGCAAAACTCGATTCGGCACAACCTTAGTCTCAACGACTGCTTCCGGAAGCTGCCGCGCCAGAAGGGCAAGCCCGGCAAGGGCTCCTTCTGGACGCTCGACCCCAAGTACGCCGACATGTTCGAAAACGGTAACTTCCGGCGACGCAAGCGGCGTATGCGCTGTCCGACCCAGAAGCCGGATTCAGAGTCGACGGAGTCTGTTTTGGAGCCGCTCCCCGCGCAGTGCGGCCCGCCGGTCACCAAGGCCTCTCTCTTCACCATCGAGAACATCATCAAGCCGGAGCCGATGCTGTACACAACGGTGACGGCGGGGAGGACGGATGAGGACGGACAAGGTGCGAGCCAAGTGCGCTGATTATAAGAAAGCGTGAGGGTAGGCACGTGTTCCGCCGCGAGAGCAGGGACAGAAGATCTGTGTATGGTTCGTAATTTCACGGCATGTTTGCTAAGCGTGCAGCTAAAGGTTTCCTATGATGTTCTGTAGATGAGCAAGGTGTTAATAAGACGGGTCTTTGTGGTACATGGATGTTCGCTTGACTGGATCCCTGGATTCTGCATGACAATCAAACCCATGGTGCAAGATATAGAAATGGTAAAAAGCTATAAAACCCCCGCTAAAACTTAAGGCTGCGCCGAGATACGGCCAGTTACTGGTGGGAAGGGCAAACACACGAGCACAAGCTTTCCTGATCCAACGAACCCTGTGGAATCATTGCAGTCGGTCGGGTTATGCCAAAGCACGGTTCGTTTGAACGTGCGATGCAATGTTGGGGTATCCCGGTTACGTCCCGGGCAGGAAGCCTGTGCTGAGTCTGCCCCAGCGGTCTTAGTGTTCTCCGATAGCCATAAGCAGCCGCCTGTCTGCGGGCATTGGAGCAAGCTGATTCGCAGTAAGCATGCACTGGAAGGTGGAACCTTTAAGATCCGGCGGTGCCAGCAGGTGGAGCTGACAGCGCCCGTCACATCTTGCCGTCATCAAGTCGGGACTCACCACCTGGATTGGGGCTGTGCCGGTGCCATGTACTTATCGAAGACGTTTTTCCATTTTACAGATCACAGAGACGATAGATAATAAGCTATGCGTGTATAAGCAATACAGCTGTGCTATGAGTGTCATCCAAGCTAGAACCACGGGGAAAATAGCAATAGAAAGCTCCCGTCAAACTACATCAGATAGGCGTGTTCTGACAATGGCAAATGTGACCACTGAACTGGTCAAACCAGGTCAGCTGGGAAAACTAGCACTTACAAACTATTGCTATCTCACAAACTAAGCATGTCACGATAGACGGTGTTGAATGACTTGAACAGAAAGGCGGTTTTGAACGGTTCTTGAGAAAATTCCATTAGATAGTCACTTGTTGACATTGACACATATGACGCATATGATCTGTGAGGTGTCATGTCAAATCAAAGGGTTGATGGCGATTGTTGCATCGGCCTGCTCGGCTACATCAATAACTAAAGAAGTCGCATCAATACAAAACAGACTTAATGAGACCTTCAAAAGCTGTAACATAAATGACATCAAGATTTAGCTTGCATGACTTTGAAAGGTCAGATCTAATCACAAAAGTAAAGTTTGACATACCTTGACAGCTGGATTGCCTGACCTTGCAAGATCTGCTGGAACGGAAGGACTGCACTTCGGAATGATATAGATAAAAAGAGGACTCTAGGAACTCATTTCAAGTGCATTTTGCAAGAGAAATAGGCGTTATTTGTCGCCTCTGCGCAAAATGTCACCAAAATAGCCCGGAGACAAAGTTATAAATAACAATCGTGAAATTCGGAAGCTTTAATTGTCCACAACATCGTGAAAAGGATTCAAACGTAGGCACAGGTTATACATATGAACCGTGAAATTCAGAAGCTTTAATTTTCCACAACTTTTCTAGTCCAAGCCATTCAGAAGTTATTCCGGGGAATATGCTTATGTGCGGGGTAAGGGGGAGGGGGGGGGGGGGGGGGGCTTCTGAGGCGCCCTTGACGAGCGAGGGTTAAACGTTAAAGAGCAGCGAAACCTGTGTCACGAACGCCTTGTTGAGCTGACACAAAGCGTGCAGTGTCTCGATGAAATGCTTCGTGGCTACATGCACGAGACATACATGGACAAAAGCTATTTACGACCTCTCATGCCCATCGCACGATATGTGAGACAATATGGCGTGTGGCGCGCGTTGCAAATACAATTTTTAGGCCATTGGTTTTGCAAAGGCGGCACGAAAAATCGAGCCGCGCCAAAACCGGCGAGTGACCGTTGAAAACCGTGACCTCATCTCGGCAACTGCGGGTCGGAGCGATGCGAAATAAATACGCTTTGATAGAGAATTAAACGGAGAATTGTGTGATTTTACGTGCGACTCTGCACATGCCACTTCCCACGTGCATAGCTGCCGTCAAGACAAATTTCCCCATTTCTATTTTTTTTGCGTTCTATGCCGCGTCTCGGCAGCCAGAGCCGGCGGAGGCGTGAATCAAGCTTTAAAGCATTGACTAATTTACCTTCTGCAATTCATATGACTGACACAAGACTGCGGTGTGTGACTGCGCCAGTATCGTCGTGCAAGCCTGGCATGTCGGCATTCGGGAAAATGGTGCCAAGTGCAGCACACTTTCGTCGAAACTATCACTAGGGTCGTGGCGAAATGGTCATCGCCTCATGCGCCGATTCACTGGTCGTTTTTTAAGTCATTCTATACACTCTTCCGTGCAAACATCAAGTTGACCTAAAAGGCTACATTTTCACTTTTCGCGACGTCACAATGCCACCGATGGATCGCCAAGTCGCCGTGGCGGAGTACTTTAAGTAAAACTCCGTTCAAATAATGAGGAAACTGTCCAGAACTTTTATATGTCATTCTTCAAAGCGTCATCTTGCAGAAACAATGATCAGGGCATCATGACCTTTTGCAAGGCACAAATACCTATTTTCCTATGTGTCATTAACCTTTGTCTCGTTTGCGTTTGGTTGAACATAGCTTGGTCCGTTCGTTTCTAAAATAGAAAGGTGGTTATCCACTTAGAAATGCATGACCGCTGCCCCAACGATTCATGCGTAACGCACGGAAGACTG
This sequence comes from Pollicipes pollicipes, assembly GCF_011947565.3. NCBI lineage: Eukaryota > Metazoa > Arthropoda > Thecostraca > Pollicipedomorpha > Pollicipedidae > Pollicipes > Pollicipes pollicipes. Next base: position 16,771,350 of record NW_023596818.1, read on the forward strand.
AGCGCACGGCACGCCGCCGCGACCGGGAAGTTTAAGGCCCATTGCGCTGTCCAGAGCCACTACGCTGTTTCTGGGGCCCTATATGACCATTTGCAGGGTCAATTCGATTATTAGGGAGATTTCTACGTTGGCCGTGATTTGTTTGCATTTGCTCGGAGGGCCCTGCGCTGTTTCTGGGGCCTTTCCTGCTAGCGTAGCGGGACACTCTTGTCAATCAGGAGCCTTCACACTGACTCTTTTCATTTGTCCGAAAGGCTCTATATAGACGCTATAGCCGGGGGTATATGTTAACCCTCCAGGTTATTCTCGGTAGTCCAGAGACCCTCCACGTTGCTTTCGGTTAACCCACCAACACCCTCACGATGTTCCCACGGGCTCTCTGCATTGGTCAAAAGGCCCTTCAGTTCTCTGTCACTTGCTTAGGGTACCACGCTCTTGACGGAGACCCTTCCCCAAATTCGCCTGCTCGGGCACACTGTTTGTTCTGGGGGAGTGCACATTGCGTTTTGATATTTGAATGTAGGGCCCTTCCCTCGTGTCGGGGGCCATCTGTAAACCTGCTCGGACACACCCGATCATTCCTGGGCTCTCCATATTGTGTCTTGGATACTTCTTATTTGAGTGGATGATCCTATGTTCTTGTCGGGCTCATGGAACGGGGACATGGAACCATACCCCGTTGTTCCCAAAGGAGGACCCAAAGGCTTCGAAGGTGCTCATGGCCGGCCGAACGGACGCAGTTTTCTCACACAAAACATAGCAAAATAGGGCCTCTTTGGGCCTGCAGACGACCAAGAACAGTCACAAGCGAAAGTGAAGAGTTGTAAGCAAACAAAGTCGATTCTTTGCTGATCGAGGTGGTGATTGGAAGGGGAGGGGACATTTTAAGGCTCACTGCGCTGTCCAGAAACGTTACGCTGCTGCTAGGGCCCTATATCACCACTTGCCGTGTCAATCCGATCGCTAAGGAGCCTTCCACGTTGTCTTTGATCTTTTGCATTTTTGTCATAGGGCCCTACACTTCTGTTGGGCACCATCTGCTAGCATGCCTGGGCACTCTTGATCGATCAGGAGCCATCCGCTGATTCTCTCCATTCCCCAAAAGGCTCTACACGCTTTTGCTGGCGTCCTATATATCGGGGTACACTCAGTTGGCCAGCGGCCCTTCATATAAGTCTCGGATGCTTTCCACTTGCTTGGAGGACCTTGTGCGGTATGGTATGATAATTTGTTTTTAAGGGGTGCATCAACCGCAGCGGTCATTTTACGCCCATTACTTGGTCAGGTAATCCCCACTTCATCGACGCGTGCGTGCATAGCGCCAAGAGTTTTTTTTCATCAAGCCTGAGTTGGGCGTACAAAGGTTAAAGTCACACACAGTTACGGGCATTGGAGAAGTGAGAAGAATATCTTAACACCTATTGACCCTGCAAATGGTCATATAGGGCCCGGAAAGAGCGTAGTGCCTCTGGACGGCGTAATGAGCCTTAAATTTCCCGTTCACCACCCTCTCAATCAGAGTAGAATAATTTTTGTCTGCTCGTAGGCCCTTCACTTTTG